>NW_007252251.1:1239549-1309623 GCF_000164805.1 Carlito syrichta | reverse complement strand
GGGCCCCGGCCGGGGCCCGAGGCCGGGCCTGGAGGCCTCCCGGGAGCCGCCGGCCTGGCCCGGTCGGGACTGAGCCCGCTCGGGGCCCCCGACCCCCCAAACGATGAGGTCTGAGCAGCCGGTGGGGAGCACGGAATCCCCCGGCCCCGCCGGCTCGCGTGGGGTGCTCGGACTCAGTCCCGGTGGCTTCCAGAAAGAACAGGACGCCCTAAGTGTGTGCAGCACACACTGGGCTTTCGTCGCGTGCGTCTCCCCCCTCCCCGTTTTCAGTTAGTGATTTTTCAGAATTTCCCCAAGTTCAAAGGTCGCGCCAGTCGGAGGACTGCCTGGGGGCTTAGTTAGAAACGTGGAATTAGGAGCTTCAAAGGAAGAAGTCAAGATCCGAATAAAAGGAGGAGCCTTGACTGGTGATGGCATCAAGCCATTAGAGATGCTTTTCTTCCTCTGGGTTCAGAATTTGGAAGGCGATCCCTTGTCCAAGTTCAGAGCCTTCGTGGGTGTTTGCTGCTTGTGGAGGGTAGGATTGTTTGAAGGCAAAAAGCCACACTCTTTTTACTTGGGAAAAACATAATTTTCCTTTTGTTGTCTAAAGGACTTGTATGTTTTCCGTAATTATACACCAGTAACAGAGGAACGTGACTGCTGGCCTTTTGCTCCTGACTTTTCTCTCTCCCCCTCTCCCTTTCATTCTCTGAGCTCTCGGTTTGGTTCTGATGGCGATCATTTTATTTAATTTAGTAAAACATTTTAATCCGGCTTTGAAACTGTGACTCTGCTCCTGGGTGCTGTTCCCTGCACATCTCTTGAAGAGCATAGCAGGTAAAATATTTGTTTTTTCTACTTCTTCATATTTCTCAGAGAGTCCCACGGACTGGCTGGGTGTACAGAAATGTCAAGGGGCCAGAGAGTGTGTCCGATCACATGTACCGGATGGCAGTTATGGCAATGGTGACCAAAGATGACCATCTCAACAAAGACCGGTAAGCTGAGGTGCACTTTGTTACTTGTGAGGAGTTCTGGTCTGTGGGTGTGGCATGCACCACTTTTCACGACTGAGGCCTGTGTTGAATTCTTGTGGGTTAGTTGATAGGTCGAGAAAAATTATTTGAGGCAAACCGTACAGATTTAGGATGTGGGAAAACGCTGTTGATTTGCTTCGGCTGTTGTAAATGACCTTCTGGGTTTTCTGTTGCCCTGCCTTGGCCTCAGAGGAAATGTAAGTGTGATCTCAGGGCCTTGAAGGTGAGTGTGTTATGGCCACAGTCCCATTGTGGTCGAAGCACACTATGTGCTTATCGCTAGCCCCTTTAATGAATAGCAGCATTCATTCGTGAGGTGACTTTTTGGAGTTCCGTGCACAAGATACAGCTGAGAAAGACCTATCCTCTCCCCCTTCAGTTAATCAACAAGTGTTTAAGATGCTGTTGAGCACAGCACAAAGTTTACTAGCAATATGAGACAGTAAATAAATCCCAAATGAATTACATAGGCCCATCGTGGCTTCTATAAATGCACAAAATGGTCGAAAATGAACAGTGTTCAAGCGGTCAGGGAGGTCACCTGTTCATGGTTGATGTTACTGGAGGAAGCAGAGTGTGAGCTGACTTAGGGAGAGAGGTAGGGGAAGGCAGAGAGTAGGGCTGAGAAACCCAAGCTGTGAGTAGGACGGTACAGAGTGTTTTGGGAATGAGAAGGGAATCCACGTGACTGCGGTAAGGGGTCAATCAGGGAGTCTGAGGAGTCCCGTGATTCAGGAGATGGTGCAGGACTGAGGAGGTTTGGGGCAAATGGTGTAAGAAGAAAGTGAGATCCAGTAGAGATGAAATTAGGTGTAGGCTGAGATTTGAACTAAATGAGCAGGAAACCGAGACAAGGAAATCTAAGAGGAAGCCTTGTGCTTGGCAGCAGGAACGTAAAACACGCTGGCCCTCTTCGGCTTTTGTCTGATGACTGGACCTCATTATTTTGATGATGCTGGTTATAATCATAACTGTTTGCTGAATGGTCAACCTGAGCCAGGAAAATGCATCATCAAATTTAATTTTCGCCGGGCTCGGTGGCTCAGCCTGTAATCCCGCGCCTCGGAAGGCTGAGGTGAGTGGATTGCCTGAGCCTGTGGGTTCGAGACCCGCCTGGGCAACTTGGTGAGACCTCATCTCTACAATAAATAAAAAAATTAGCCAGGTGTGATGGCGCACGCCTGTAGTTCCAACTGCTTAGAAAGTTGAGGCGGAAGGATCGCCAGAGCCCAGGAGGTTGAGGCTGCGGTGGCCGGGAGCGGCCACTGCACTCCAGTCTGGGCGACAGAGTGAGACTCCAACTCGAAAAAAAAAATTAATTTTCATGCCATCCTTTTGAAGTATTATCCCTTTTTTACAAGATTATAAAGGGTGACAACATTGAACAGTTAAGGAAATTAAGTAACTTGACGAAGGTCACACAGCTAATAAGTACTGATTGCTAGATTCAAACCCACATCTGTCCAACCCACCTGTGACTCTGCCGATGGCCCCATTTTGGCATCTGACAGGTACAATGGGGTAGAATAGTTGTTTCTAAGTATTGTATCTAAGTATTGTAAGTAAATGCTATGACCAGATTCATGTCATGGTTTTATAATCTGAAGTTATCAGCCTTTTAAAGTGAGGTTTGAGAAACTAGCTATCTTATTAAAAAAACAATGCATGCTAACGATTTCCTCTGCTCGTATGTATTTTGTTGGATATAAACCGGCAGGTTTGATTCAGAACTGTTGTAGGCTGGCAGAATATAATTACTTCAGAAAACCCTGCATCAAAATATTCTGTAAGGGTAGAGGAAGAAAAATATATTATGTAATTTCAAAATAGTCTAGAGAAGGGACTTGTGAATGGAATCCTGTGTAATTACTCAATATTTCTTGCCTGGTCAGATGCGTACGCCTAGCCCTGGTTCACGATATGGCAGAGTGCATCGTTGGAGACATAGCACCAGCAGATAACATTCCCAAAGAAGAGAAACATAGACGAGAAGAGGTCAGTGTTAACTGTTGACTGCGGAAGACCGCCAGAAAAACCTGTTGCTGAAGCAAAAGCTAAGTTTATTAGACCTGTTGCAGCAAGGGAGACGCCTTCTTGACAGGCTTCACAGGGTCTCAGGAAGGGGAAATTCAGGGAAGGATGTTTCTAGAGTTTAAGGGCCTGGGTTGAAGGGTGTTAAGATGTATCTGGTAAGATAGACAACTGGCTGGGATTGTATAGTTCAGAACATAATATCTTAGGGCTGGTGGAAATAGTGAAGGTCTTAAAAGTTTTGAAGAGTAAGCTGGCAGTGCTTGTTCTGTTTTAGTGGTTTACAGTCTTATTTTCCAGAAGCAGGGATTTCCTGGAATAAGCTGTGAATTGGTTTTTTGCGTGTCTTGGCCATGTTTAACACAAGAATACATGCCTGCTCCCAGCCTTGTTGACACAGGGACAGAAAATTATGTTCGTTTCAGGTCTCAATACTATGTGGATATAGACAGCATGACTTTCAATAGAATGATGGAAATAGTTGCACTTAAGTAAATTTGTGGGACTTCTCCATGTTAAACTCTTTTGAGAGAAGTGCTATATATTACAGTATAATCATTATTATATTTATTAGTTGATAAATTTTAAGTTAGTCTTTAGTGGTTGAAAGTAAAGAAAATGTTTGTATTAGAAAGAAATGAACGACATCTGTGAAATATTCAATCAGTGTCCTTTTGGATTCTAAACCCAGTCCCTGGGGCCAAGGAGGAAGACATGTTTGAAACAGAGGCTGGAAGGTCTAGGGAGACTTTTGGATGCTGAATGGCTGGTTCCTACGAGCTGCTTTTACTGTAGGCCTATGAGGGATCGGTCTTAAATTACTGAGTAGAGGGCGTCTTTATTGAAATGATTTAGCAGGTCAGGTGGGTTTAAATGGCTCTTCTGGCCAGGTGCGGTGGCTCATACCTGTAATCCCAACACTTTGAAACACCAAGGTGGGAGGATGGCTTGAGCCCAGGAGTTCGAGACCAGCCTAGGCAACAGAGTGAGAACTCATCTCTACCAAAAATTTTAAAAATTAGCTGGGTATGGTGGTGCATACCTCTAGTCTCAGCTTCTTGGGAGGCTGAGAAAGATGCCTGATCCCAGGAGGTTGAGGCTGCAGCGAGCCATGATCATGCCACTGCCCGCCGGCCTGGGTGACAATGAGACCCCGGCTTTAAAATAAACAAATAAATAAAATGAATGGTGGTTCTTAGAAGTGGGGGAGCCTAGAGCTCAGTAGCCAATGAGAGTTCTGCCCCTCCAGAGGGAAGGAGAGTCACAAGGAGTGAGGGTCCCAGTTTAAGAGTTCCAGGCACCAGGAAAACGGTGTGAGGAATGTGATCTTTTCCTGCCAGAGGACAGGTCCCAAGCACAGGCTGACCACGACACGACAAGGGCTAAGGAAGCTAAGAAGATGTTTCTCTCTTTTAAAAAAAATTTTTATTTTAAAGAGGTGGGGTACATTTCGGGGTTAAGTCTACAAATGTTCATTCTGCAGGTCACCTTGTGGATGAGGTGTGCCCCTCCCTCCCCTGGCAGTTTCCCTCAGCTGCCAGTCTCATCCCCTGCTTCCCCAGGCAGTTTCCCACTACTAGCCATCCCTTTCTTATAGTGGTATGATAACTGCACAAGGTCTGCTTATGAATGAAAACATGTGGTACTCAGTTCTCTCTGAATTGTGGGGTATTGTCTGAATGTGGACTGTTTTCCCCTATACCTGGTTTCTTCCTGCCCCTTCCCTCAGGAGTGGCCTCTGGCCACAGCTGGTCTCTGAACGGTATGTGTTTTCAGTGAGGAGTCATTGGATGCAGGTGACTAAAGCTGAAATCTGTGTAGCCAACACTCTTAATCAATGTAATTGTAAGCACCGTGTAGGAAAGCAAGTAGTTAGATCGACTGCTTTGATTATAAAACAGCTTGTCTCAAGGCATGGATTCTTCACGACTTGCTTCCCGTAAGTTTTAAAAAACCAGCATCTTTCCCTGCTGGACCTCGGGGTGACGTTGGAACAGGTAAACATTATGTGCAAGTCCTCGTGGATTTGGGATTACCGAATTACATGAATCTCAGCCATGAATAAATAATTCTTCGATTGATTGGCAGAATTAATACAAAAAGAAACCAGTTATCTCAAGATTCTGAGTTGCAAAAAAGAATCGCCACCAGAGGATGTGAGTAATGAAATATAACATGGAGGGAAAGGGAGGACAGATTTCTCAGTTATATGACTTATTGCAGGATGTGTGATCGTTTATTCAAGGGTAAATCTGGACATTGTGGAGAGAAATCATGTGCCAAAGTACCAGAGGGCCATCAAAGACCTTAAAATGAAGAAAAGGCTTGGCGCGGTGGCTCAGCCTGTAATCCCAGCACTCTGAGAGGCAGAAGTGAGGAGACTGCATGAGCCCACAGGTGTGAGACCCGCCTGGGCAACTTGACAAGACTACATCTCTACAATAAATCAAAAAATCAGCCGGACGTGGTAGCGCACACCTGTAGTTCCGGCTATTTGGCAGGCTGTGGTGGAAGGATCGCTGGAGCTCAGCAGGTCGACGCTGGGGTGGCTGCGGGTGTGCCACTGCTCTCTAGCCTGGGTTACGAATTGAGACTCCGACTCAAAAAAAAAGAAGAAGAAAAGGCTTGGAGAAACGGGACACAGCAGAAGAGGAAAAGACACATCATCCCTCTGGAAGCACATAGGGAATTTGGGGTTTGCTCCACAGAGGGGCAAGTTAGAACCTTCTGGATGGAGTATGCCAGGGTCATCTCCAACTGTTGGAGGCGAAGAAAGCCAGCACTGCCCGACAAGGCTGAGGCTGGCTAGGGATGTCGCGTGGATCGGCAGAGCGGGGCCTGAGCAGTCGAGAGGCTGCTGCTGCCTTCTAGGATGCTGTGTCCTGCCTCGACAAGGAGCCTTTCCAACTTGGTGCAACCTCCTGACGGCTGCCCACTCCAGCTGATCACAGGGGAACAAACATTATCAGCACGAGGGAACGGGTGGCATCTTAAAGAACCACCATTTCTTGGACAAGAAACCGAAGGCTTTGCACTCGTATTCTTTTGCCTCTTCCTGCTGCTGGTTAGGATTTGGAAACAGAGAAGTAAATTGGGGAGGTGAACAATTCTTTATGCGGATGGTGTTTATGGACAAGATTTGGATGTCTGAACCATGCATTAGGCTAATTAGACGGGGCTTCTTGGCTCTCGGCAAAGCTTCCATAATGAGAACCAGAAAACCTCATTTGCCCTTGCTGACTGGATCAGCACAGCTTTAAACTGAAGTAGGAGGGAGGAAAAATACGGTCGTCTCTCCGTGTTCCAGGACCTTCACAGACACCAAAATCTGGTGCCTAAATCCCTTGTATGAAATGGTGTAGTATTTGCATATAACCTACACACATTCTGTCATTTCTATATTCCTTGTAACACCCAATACAACGCGAATGTGATTTAGATAGTTGTCCTACTGTATTGTTTTTTATTTTATTTGTATCTTTTTATGGAGGTTTTTTTTGTTTTTTTTTTTTTAGTATTTTCAGTCTGTTGGTTGAACCCACAGTTGTGGAAGCCACTGACGTGGAGGACTGACTGCCCTTGATAAACCTGGAGAAGGGTAGATATTGAGACGGACGGGAGGGTGGAGGCATAGAAGAAAAAGGCCCAAAGCAGGACTTGTAGTCTGGCGCCCTGCCTTAACATGATAACGTAAACTTCATGTTATGACCAAGCTGATAAATGAGGCTTGATAAGGACCGTCAGGATCTGGTGGGAATGAAGATAGAATATAGCAATGGCCGATGATATTTCTTTGCAAAGGGAAGACCTTATGAAAGCAGAAGGCACAGTCATGGTACATGTGAATCCGTGAGGTGAAAAAGAGAATGGAGCTTTGTCATGGAAGTGAACCTGGCAGACCTGATAAAATGGGAAATGTAGCGAATGTTTACAGAGTGCTTACTGTATGCCAGCAATAAGCACTTTACATGTATTAGCCTTTTCACCCTCACAGTCCTCTTAGGTCGGTACCACTGTTTAACCCCATTTTATATGCGATGAGAAACCCAAAGGACAAAGGTTAAGCAACTCGCTTGGGTCCCATGGCTGGTAGTTGGCAAGCTGAGTTTGAAACCCAGTCTGGATCTAGCGCCTTTAGTCGACCACTCCACTGTTCAGCCTCGGCAGTGTATGAGGAGGCAAGCTTTCCAGATGCTCGTCGCGAAACTGACACAAGGTGTTGGCTGAAAGCGTCATTCAACTCCAAACTTGAGGCAGGCTTTTGACATATTCTGCTAACAGAGGAAGAGACTAGGGCAAGCAGTCACTCTAATCTAGACGAACAGCAAGGTGAAACTCAGTATGGAAGTGAGAATGCCGGGGCTTATGCGAGCAAGGGGGCCCCTGGCATCCTCAGCCACGCACCCTGGACGTCAGCCAAGTCAGTTTCAGGGGGTTCATTAAGAAGGGAGCCTGATTCTGGCATTTGATGCCAAACAAAGAATATTAGCTGTCTAAGAGGTCCCAGAATCGCAGTTCTGATCATGTAATTACCAACCATCAATTGGATCTAGAAGAATCATCGCTCAGTTTCAGGAAGAGTGCAACGACATGTTTGTTTGCTGTCCATTGTGTTTTTAAAAATTTCTTTCCTCTTTTAATTTTTATTTTAAAATTGTGGGGTGCACTTCAGGATTAGGTATACAAATATTCATCGTGCCAGTACCCTTATTGATGAGATGTGCCCCTCCTTCCCCAGGCAGATATCCACTCCTGTCAATCCCAGCTCCCCACCTCCTCCCCGGTTTCCTACTACTTCAGTTCTTTTCTTACAGTAATTCAGTAGTTGTTCAAGGTCCACTTAGAAGTGTGAACATGTGGTACTCGGCGCTTTGTTTCTGGGAGAGGTCACTCAGTATTATAAGCTCTAATTCCATCCAGGTTGCTGCAAAATTCATGATTTTGTTCTTCTTTATAGCTACATAATATTCCGTTGTGATATGTACCACATTCTTTTAATCCAGTCCTCTCTTGATGGGCAGCACAGTTGGTTCCATGTTCTTGCTATTGTGAACAATGTTGCGATAAACATATGTGTGCAGGTCTTTTTTATAGAGTGATTTGATTTCTTCCAGGTATATTCCCAGTAGGGGGCTTGTGGGGTTATATGGAAAGTTGATTTTTAGAACTTTTAGGAATCACCACACTGTTTTTCACAGAAACTGTACTAGTTTACACCACCACCAACAGTGTAGAAGTGTTCCCTTTTTGCTACATCCTCTCCAGCATGTTATTTTTTGAGTTATTAATGATGACCATCCTGACTGGAGTTAGGTGGTATCTCAGTGTGGTTTTAATTTGCATCTCCTTGATAACTAGTGAGGCTGAACATTTTTTCATGTATCTGTTGGCTGCTCGTATGTCTTCTTTTGAGAAGTGTCTATTCATATCTTTTGTCCACTTTGTAATGGGGCTGTTTGTTTTTTTCTTTTCAGCACATTTGAGTTCCTTGCAGATCCTTGATGTTAGGCCTTTGTCAGACATACTGTTGGCAAATACTTTTTCCCAGTCTGTGGGCTGTCTCCCTGCTCTCTTGCTGGTTTCCTTGGCTTTGCAGAAGCTGCTCAGTTTGATGAGGTCCCACTTGTCTCTCTCATCTCTTACGGCCTGGGCACATTGGGTTTTGGTCAAGAATTGGTTGCCATTTTCAACTTTCATAAGAGTGTCTCCTGCATTTTCTAAGGTTCTTACAGTTTGAGGTTTTACATTTAGGTCTGGGATTCATTTAGAGTTCATTTTTGTGTATGGGGATAGGTAGGACTCCTGTTTCAATCTTCTGCATGTGGTCAGCCAGTTTTCCCAGCACCATTTACTGAGTAGCTTCTTCTCTCCCCAGTAGTGGGTGGTTGTGTTTTTTAAAGAGCCTCATGATTTTAGAAAAGAAGAAACTTATTAATAAGTTAATAATTGGGCCAGGTGTGGTGGTTCATGCCTGTAATTCTAGCACTCTGGGAGGCCAAAGAGGAAGGATCACTTGAACCCAGGTGTTGATACCAGCCTGGGCAACATAGTGAGACCTTATCTCTACACACACACACACACACACAAATATATATATATATATATAAATTGACTGGGCATGGTGGTATGTGCCCATAGTTCTAGATACTGAGGAGACAGAGGTGGGAAGATGACCTGAGACTAGGAGTTCAAGGCTGCAGTGAGCCAGGATCATGCCACTGCACTCCATCCTGAGCTACAGAGCAAGACCCTGTCTCAAAAAAAAAAAAAGTAATTGGGTGTGGTCACCAAAAAGTCAATTATGTCTTAGTGTCTAGCACAAGGGAGGCAGCGGGTTCCATTCTGTTCTGCCTTGGTCAGATCACACATAAATCACTATATTTAGCTCTGAGTGCCTCGCTTTAAAGGAAGTAAAATAATCTCTTGTCAAAGCGGGACTTTTGTATTTGTATTCTAAAGTTTACATTTTGATGACATGTGTACATACATGTTATTCAGTTCATTCTTTTCAACCAGAAGGAATGAGCACACCTGTTTCTGGAATAGTGTAGAGAAAAGCAATCTATTTATAAAGACACCTTTAATTTCTGGAAATGCAAGGTATTTTCTCAAGTATTTATGCTGAACTTTATGAAGCAGAAAGAAGGGAGAGTGCAGGTACAACATGCACTAAATTTTGTTCTACGAAGGCTCGTATGGTGCTTCCACCGAACAAACCATTTAAGAGGGTGATGTGACCTATACGAGCAGACGGTTGTCATTTGCAAATGTGGTTTGCTCTAGAAGTGGTTATAGTCTATAGCATTTTTCCCTCCTAGTAATAAGTGAATATAAACACAAATATCCATTTTTGTTTTAGTCCAACTCATTACTTTGTATAAGACCTTTATGTTGGCAGAAATAACTCCTACAACCATATTCTGATCGAGGAGCCTCGCCTCTGTGGCTAGAAGAATTGAGGCAGATTAAAAGGTACAGAAGGGGGGTGGTGAAGGAAATTGAAGCCATGTGTAAGAAAGTTGCCCCTAAAACATATTTTAGCAGGATCGTGGTGCAACTCAGAAATGAAGAAAGAGATGGGAATAGGGCACCTTCTGGGACCTCTGAGACTAGAAATAAGTACAGAATACCTTTCACTCTCTTATTCTTTCATCTCTGCTTTTCTTTGGGTTTTAGCAAACTCTTAGGCTTCTCCTTGTGCCGTGTGTTGTGGCTTCTGTCCTAGTCTCTGCTGGACAAATCATGTAGATGGCCCCCGAGTGGCCTGGTTTGAGTTATAAGACTATTCCTTGAGTTATAAGACCAGTCACTGTGGCCACATAGAGTCTGGCTCAGCGGGGTCACCGTCCACCTGCTTGGTGGGGTGTGTTTAGGGATGAGAGAGGAAAGCAAGAGGGATGGGGCTGGGCTTGGTGGAAGAACTGCAGGGGCGGCTTTCAATTGATAGAAGGAAGGACTTTCTTCCGTCAGCACTGCCTAAAGCCACGATGGCAGCCTCTTGGGGTGCCGGGCTCCCTGTTACTGCACATATTTGTGGAGGGGCTATATGGATGACTTGGCCGGCCAATTGCTTTTAAATTTCCCTTTATAGCCTGTGAGTTTCTGAGCCTACAGAATCCTATCATGAACTTTCTTTGTGTTAATCGCAATCACTGTCTACGTGGTACTATAAATTTTACAATAAAAACATGTTAACAATAGAAAATGAACATACAAAAATTTCTCTGAACTTTGTAATTCATGGTTTCCCATTCTCCCCACTCTCAGCTTTGTTTTGAAATCTGGTATGTTGATGATTGAAATGTATGTGGGTATGTTGTAATTTACCCGTAAGATACAAAATCCTGGAACCTCCAACATTTCTATAATTGCCTTATCTGTTGTCCTTTTTCGTGTCTGTTGTGTTGCAGACCACAAGTGCTCAGTGAAGCCCATAGGAATTAATACACGTATTCGTTTCATGTACCCAACGGCCTTCCTTATAAGCTATGGATATTGTCCGACATAGGCCAGGATATTCTCTTGCTCCTTTGGGAGCTATTTGCAAGAGTCTGAGCCCGTTAATTTGGCTTTCGTGAATTAGTTGTTACCTTAGATAAATGCGAACATAATTGAAAGAATGGTTTGGTATTTCAGGAAGCTATGAAGCAGATAACCCAGCTTCTGCCAGAGGACCTCAGAAAGGAACTCTATGAACTGTGGGAAGTAAGTACATACATGATGGGTTACTTTTATTTGTAACTGAATTTATATGACTCATTAACCATTTTAGTTGACTGACATTATCTTCACGAGCTGTCTCTAACTTGTTACTGTCTCATTTATGTCTCTCACCTCCCGGTTGCTGCAGAAACTTCTAACTGGTGGAAACATTTTTCCCTTCAGATTCTCTGTTTTCCTTGACACCGTAATGCCTGGTCCTTGACCCACAGCTCCCGGGTTTCTTGCTTCTTCGCCCACGGGCCCCTGCCCATTTCTGGTCTTTGAACACGGACTTTGGGACTCAGGACTGGGATCGAGTCCCACCTCACCCCTCTGTGGTTCTGTGACCTCACGCGTGTTTCCCTCAAGGAGTCTGTTGCCCGCCTGTAAAACCCTGGAGGCTTTCAGGGCTGGTGAAGTCAAGGTGAGGCGCTGCCACAGTCAAGGGTGAAGAGGCCGGATACAAAGGCAGGAGCAGGAAAGGCTGGTCCGGCCGTTGGCTCCTCGTGCTTCCCTCTCCTAAGGCTGTTCTTCACTCGTGAAGGGAAACGGTCCCCTCTTTCGCTGCAGTTTCTCAGCGGAACCGGACCCGCTCCCTTGCCTGAGCCCTGGACCCGCTCTGGCTCTCGGACAGCCCAGCCTCCTGCTCTCACTTTTCCCATCTTCCGCAGATCCCTGCTTCACTCTCCCGGTTGCCAGAGCCCAGTCTTCCACCGCCCCTTTCCACATCCAGGCCTCCACCCTAGCTTGCTTCTCCCCTGAGCCCTGAAGCCGGCAGGGTTCCCCTTCCCACCACCTCGCATGCTGGGTCAGTTCTTCCCTTGTTTGGGGAGTGAGATGGGAAGTGCCCGGGACTGAAACGCTGCACAGATCTTTCCCCGTAGAAAGGCCGTGCTAGCAGCCTCAGACTGGAGTGTGCGGTCATTTTTGTGGTTTGGCTCAATTATGGGATGGAACTGGCCCCGTTAAGGCAGTCAGATGTGGTGCAGAGACCAGGGCTTTGCAGCCAGAGAGACCTGAATTTGAATCCCACCTCCTGTCTACACACCGGTGGGTGAGTTGCTCTAGTTAACCTTATTTTTTTTTCCTTTAGAAAATGAGAGTCATGCAGGTTCATATACTCTTACCACAGATGGGAAAGCTGGAAGGCCTGTCTTTAAAATACTTGAACTGACCTGAACTCACTTGGCAGCAAAATTTTACCTGGACCCACATGAGGCTAAAGCCCTCATGCATCCCTCTTGGTGTGAACATTAATGTGCTCTGATAGAGAGACGTCGATCTGCTTGGTAGCTCGAGCTGTGCCAGACCTCACCAGCAGTCTTCCGGAATATACATGATATGTGCTGTATGCTTTTTCTAAAATAAGAAAATGCTGAAATCTGAAACCATTGTGGCTCCAGAGTCTAAGATGAGACGTAGGCTTTTAGTACCTATCTTGTTGAATAATTATGAAAACGAAGTCTGGCAAAGTGTCTAGCCCATAGCCTGGTGCAGGTGATATCTATTACTAAGTATAGCAGGGTTTCTTTAGGAAAAGTGGCCCTTGTCTCAAAGTACACACTTTCAAGTAAACTTTCGAAACACTCTTTCTAAGACGAGAAATAATGAAGTGGATTTGTATCTGATAGACAGCAAGGAAAAAAAATGGTACCTCAGTCCATGAAACTAATCCTATGTATTGTCTCTTAAGAAGGAAGTGCCCTTATAATTTGAAAGCCTTGTTTACCAGAATGTGTACCCTTTTGCCTAATTATTAGAAACACAGTGGGATTATCTAATGAATTATTTTCTTAATTAGCCATCAGCAACTGGCGAAAAATCTTGTTGCAAAATTTACTGCAGTATCTTCCAAAGAGAATGCCTGAACCGTTATTGAGAAAGGCTTTGAGTTTGAGTAGATATATAACACAGAGAATTAAAGCACTTGGTAATCCCCAAACTGGTCACAATTTTGCCAACTTTTAAGTGTCATTAGCTGAATGAATGAAGCTTGTTAGAGAAGATTTCTCCCCAAAAGCGCTAGTGAAGGATCCGTCCTTGGCTCTTTCTGGCATTTGGTGGTTGCGGTCCTTGGCATTCCTTGGCTCCTAGACTCACAGACACATACCTCCGTTGCTTCCTCATAGTCACGTGGTGTTCACCCTGCATCAGTATCTGTGTTCAAATTTCCTTTTATCTGATTAGGGCCCACCCTAATCCAGTATGACCATGTCTTAGCTTGATTACTTCTGTAGACAACCTATTTCTAAATAAGGTTACATTTACAGGTCACATTTACAAGTTCCGGGTGGAAAAGAATTTTTTGACACAGTATTCAACACAGTACAGGTTCCTGTATTTATGCATTTTATAATTCATATTTAATGTTAGTTTCACCGTCAGACTTCCAGGATATAAAGCTCCCCTGTTTACTAACGATGTGATCTTGCACAGCTTACTTAATCTCTCTGTGCCTCAATGTCCTCATCTGCAAAATGGCAATAATTGTAAGGTTGTGGGAATTAAAGTTCTTAAGGTATAATAGTAATCGTAAGAAAACAGGGTCATTCTGTTACCTGTGTTACTTAGGGTGTACTAGTTACACAGAAAATACCAGTTGATTGTTGTTTGAAATATTAATTACCACAGCTGTTTACCATTTTAAATGCCTATTAGCCCAAAGCAATCAAACATGCTTGATTATCATTTATCTTTCACCATAGAAGTTTCAGCAAGCCAAGAGAACACATTTTCCTTTTTTTAATGAAAGCACAAAGAGGTCCATCGCATGCCTGCATTTTGCTTTAAAGAACTCTCTTTTGGCGCCCCAGGGGAAGGGGAGCCCCTCCCCCAGGGTGACTACTTGGCACCTCTCAGGGCCCTTGAATTGTTTCCTGCCCCAGATTTTCTTTCTACCTTGTCAAACGTTCAGCCAATTGGAGATGTGTTGAGTAAACAAAAGTACCCTTTTGAAAAATGTCTCCCCTGTTTTGCCGGAGTCCAGCTCCAGCCGGGTTCAGGGTACCCCAAAGGTGGAGACGGCATCAGCGACTGGGGAGAAGAGAGAGAGAGAGAGAGAGAGAGAGAGAGAGAGAGAGAGAGAGAGAGAGAATGTTTGGAATGTGGCCCAGTCCAAAGTTCACAGTGGGCTACCTGCAAGTAACCCAGCCGCATTCTTTCAACAAAATGACTGTCTTCTAAAACTATATTCTACAATTTACACCTTATTCAACTTCAGTAAATCCTAAGATCATGACCCAGAAGCCTGTGACCAATACTAAGGCTCTTAGATGTGACCCCAGTTTGAATTGTAAGTTGTGTGAAAGCCAAAACTGCAGTTTGCGGAAGAATGGGAACGATGAGCTTCTAAAGTTAGCTTGTGTTCATCCCGGTCTCAGAGTTTTTATGTTTTGAGCTCACAGGAGCTTAATCTGGTTAGTGTTGAGTAGAAAGGGGGAGGAAATGGGGTCAATAGCTCCCGAACGCATCCTAGTGGTCTTGGGGTCAACGGCCCTTCCTGATCCCTAATGCTCAGTGGGCCTCCATGGCCGGCTCCCAACACTGTTTGTCCTCAAAGTACAGGTGGGGGTTTGCTGTCCATGCAGATCCTAAAACCCTGGAAGAGAGTTCCTAGGAGGTAGGAGAGTGGAAGACTCAAAAGACAAACATCCTAGGGGTCAGAACTTCACTCAGGGCCAACTTTCCCAGGAAGAGGAAGGAGACGTTTGACCGTGTTCTTTCCCTCCCCTTCTCTTCCTCTTGCAGTCCTCCACTCTCAGGACCTAGAAGCTGAATTCCCTTCCTGCTGTGGCTCCACAGGTCCCCGATCTGAGTCACGTGGTGGTTTGTCTTCTCCATTCCTACCCGAAGACAGCGAGGCAACTGTGTAGGGACCCTCCATGGGTGCTGGAGTCACAGCCCGCCTCAACTTCCTGGCTCTGCAGAACCCTCCTCGATGGGTCTCCAGTTCCCTCCCGGTCTCTGGCCCCAACACTAGCTGTTCGTCCCTCTCTTCAAGCATCTACCTCACCACCTCTCCCCTGACTTGATAGCAAATAATCTTTCCTCTTCCTTCTTTGAGACAATGGAAGCAATCAGGTAGGAGATTTTCCAGCTTTTGTAAGCCTTGTAAATATGTTCACACTGTCCCGTTTTGAAATAAACCTCCCCGATGCCACATTTCCCTGCTTAAGGAGGAATTGTCTCTACTTCCTGACTCTGCTTCCTCAGCTCACCACAGTATGACAGACAGCCCCACAAGGCACTGTTCTTGCTAACATCACAGATGGTCTCTGTGTAGCTCGATGCAGCAAGCCCTGCTCTGCCCATGTGCTGCCTGGCACAAGAGATGTTGCCATGCCCCTGCGGAAGCCTCAGCCCTCAGGTGTGTGATGTTGCTCCCGTCTGGCTTCCTTTGTGCCTTTCTGGCTGTTCCTTCTGAGTTTCTTCGGATGTTCCTCTTCAGCCTGATTTCACACCCTGCGTTTCCCTCCCAGGGTTGTTACCTTGGCCTCCTCTTCCCTCCACGTCCCTCCTCTGCTTCCATGACCACCATCATCAATTCCCGTTACTGAAGACAACTTTAAAAATCATACTGTCTGTGCTGTCTCCATCCTCTCCCTATCTTTTTTCTAGTTGGGCTGTGTCTACATTGTTAAAGCATTTAACCATTGCAGACTATCACCTCTCCCTTTTAAACTTCATTTGGCCTTGGTTCTTCAAGTGACTGTGTAGTTATGTTCTCCACTAGTCCTTAATGTCAGTCTTTAATAGTTTTGGTTGTCTGAGACTTGTTTTTTAAGATTCTTCAAGAAAGGCTTACAGGAACAATATTCCCTAAATTCTTGCATGTTTTTAATAGTTTCTCTGTGTTCTCTGTACTTGAAGTTCAGATTCGCTGAATATAAATTCCTCAGCTCCCAGCTTTTTTCCTTGAAAATCTTAAAAACATTACTCCCGTTTTCTTCTGACATCAAGTTTTACTGTTAGTCTCATCATTATTTTATTTCCTTATAAGCTGGATTCTCTTCTTACAAAGCCGTCCAGAGGATTTTTTTACTTCTTCTAAGTCTGGTAATTTTATTAGAATGTATTTTTGTGTTGGTCATTCTGGGTTAATAGCTTTAGATATTTAGTGTGCATTTTCAGTTGACACTTTCAAATCTTTTAAAAAAAATTGTACCTTCAAAAGGCTTACTTGAAGTAGTTTTTCCTTTTGCTTTGGCTTTCTTTTTTATGGGACTCTTCTCTGTATGTTGGTTCTTCTGTGCCTGTCTTCAGTATCTGTCACCTTCTCTCAAGTTCTTTATGTCTTCTTCATTTCTCTTTGACTTTTACACTTGGCCCCCTTTTCAGTTTTTGCCCATCATATTTAACTACCCTTGTGGGTTGTTGTTGTTGTTGTTTTTTCTTTTTGGCTTGGTCTTCATTTCTAAAATTTCTCTTATCTTTAATTCTTTTTATATTGCTTTTTTCATGTAACATC
This sequence comes from Carlito syrichta, assembly GCF_000164805.1. Classification (NCBI taxonomy): domain Eukaryota; kingdom Metazoa; phylum Chordata; class Mammalia; order Primates; family Tarsiidae; genus Carlito; species Carlito syrichta. The sequence goes on along the minus strand of NW_007252251.1, from coordinate 1,292,904 downwards.
ATTTTAATATCTTTTATCTCTTTTTGAAAAGGTTTGCTACAGATTTGATCTCTCTTTTTTTAAACAATTGAGTATGTTCTTTTGATATGAATTGTTTGTGGAGATGTTATTTTGCTTTTTATTCTTTTTATCTCATGGTAAATTTGTAGGGGATCCGACCTCAGCTTTTCTGTTGCTTATTTTTGGTGAGCAGTTTTTCTGAACTTTTTTTTTCTCTGAAAGAAACTTGAATCAGATTTTTTTTCCCAGTTTTTGTTACTTTTACATGGGCAAATAAAAACTATATTTATGGTGTGCAGCATGATGCTTTGAAATATGTATACATTGCGGAGTAGCTAAATTGAGCTAGTTAACATATGCATTACCTCAAATACTTGCTGATTCCTTTTTGTGGTAAAAGTAGATTGCTTTTTTTAATTTCATAAGAGTTTCCTCTTTTGCTTTTGTTATTGTTGTTGTGTTTTTTAAAATGTAGTGTTAAAATATGGTGGTTTAGGCCAGGCTCAGTGGCTCATCCTGTCATCCCAGCACTTTGGGAGGCTGAGGCAAGTGGATTGCTTTCGCCCGTGGGTTCGAGACCAGCTCAGACAACTTGGTGAGACCTCATCTCTACAATAAATCAAAAATAAACCAGGCATGGTAGCAGCCATATGTAGTTCCGACTCCTTGGAAGGCTGAGGCGGGAGGATCGCCAGAGCCCAGCAGGTCGAGGCTGGGGTGGCCAGGAGCGTGCCACTGCACTCCAGCCTGGGCAACAGAGTGAGACTCTAGCTCAAAAAAAAAAAAAAAATGGTGGTTTACTTTTAGAGATTTCTTGGCTTTGTTTCCTTCACCATTTGTGTGTGTGTGAGTGTGTGTGTGTGTGTGTGTGTGTGTGTGTGTGTGTGTGTGTGTGTGCTTGTTTTTGAGTTGAGGTCTTACTCCACCACCCAGGCTGAAGTACCTTCTGAGCTCACGCATTCATTTCACCTCAGCCTCCCGAGTAGCCAGAGACCAGAGACATGCGCCAACATCTGGCTAAGTTTTTTATTTTTATATAGACAAGGACTCACTATGTTGCTCAGGCTGATCTCAAACTTAATCCTGTCACCTCGGCTTCCCAAAGGGCTGGGATTACAGGTGTGATCTCTCGTGCCCAGCCCCTTCCCCATTTTTTCTGGGTCTTTTCTTCACCTCTGTTATCCCTCTCAGTTTCCCCATGGCTTCTCCTCACGTGGGATCCTCTCCTGGAAGGGAGCACCTGCAGGCAAGATGGGAGGATGCACTAGTGTCAAGCTGTCTGGCGTCGGCGCCTTGCCGTCGGAGTGGGCGCCGTCCCTCCCACCATCGACCGCTGTTCTTCAAAACTGAGATTCCTAGTGAATACCTGCAGGGTGTTTTGCGATTTTCCGATTCCCAGGGCCCACAGATCATCACAGACGTTCACAGCCTCAGTCTTAGACCAGGTTCTTGTGACTCCTCTGCTAGTGCTACAAACTCTCAGAACCCGAATTTTCTGCTTGCCTTCTAGCTGTTATCCACACTGCAGTTAGAGGGAACTTTCTGAAATGCAGGCCAGAACACGACTCTCCTGACCTTAGGAGCCTCTGCAGTAATTTCTCCAAATGCCATGTGTCCTTCTCACTCCCGGAGTTTTTGTCTATAGTATTCTTTTTTCTTAACTGAAAAATAAAACTGGAAAATGCCGGAATCATAATTTTTCCCATAATTGGGAAAAATTCAACAATTTGTATTTCTTTTAAAAGAAGTCTATAAGTTCACCAGAATTTATTATAAAATATATTTTATGTCCTATGGTCTTTACATCTTTTTCGCACTTTCAACTTTCAGAAAAGAAAAAGAAAAGCTCTAGACTGCTATGACGTGGAGTATTCCTTTTGTTGTACCATGAACTTGAATTTATTAAATATAAATATATAAAACTATAAATGTGAATAAATACTTAATAAAATGCAATTATTTTTAAGTGCCTTGGAGATAAAGCAAAATGTATCCATATTTAAATGATTCCCCTGTACGATTTTCAGCTCTATCAAATCCGAATAGCTGCCTGTAGGAGAATAAGGCATCTAATAAAAACCAAGAAACTTTTCAGTGATTCCTATCACATCACCCTGCCAGGAGAGCGTGACAGGTTTATTATCCAAACACATCTGGGGTGGAATTACAAATGAGAACTTGGCAGGGAAACCAGTTGGGAGCACTTTGGTCTTAATGGAAGAATGAGTCTGTGGGGTACTGATTGGCACTTGTGGTTGTGTAGCATGTGTCACGCTGGAAGACGCAGATCTCCTGGAGCTTTGTGTTCCAGGTCTGCACTTCAGAGGGCGGGACCAGCGGGGAGAGGCACAAAGGTGTGCCTCCCCACCCCCACTTCCAACATGGGCAGTGCAGACTCCTCCAGTGCAGACTCCTCAGATCCTGGCTGTATCCTCAGTAGTTGTAACCCGGAGGGACTTAATTAAATCTTCCCTTTGTGGAAAGTAAGGACAGAGAACCCCAGGTAAGGTGGTAACTAAAAGTAAATGGTGAAGCTAAAAATCCACTGACAAAGGAAAAGGAAACCTGACATTAAATGGAGAGGGTAAGGCAAGTTTGAGAAGCCTAAGATGAAGCACCAGCTTGAAGTGAAAAAGATCTAAGCAGTTCAGGATTAAAGAGTGATGATCTCGAATTGAAGACAGGATATTAAACAGGAGGAACAGCGCTTAGAAGTGTCTACGATGAACCGCGAGCCTTCTGCGGCGTCTGGTGGAATGCTTGGAATGGCGAGCGTGCCCATCTCGCGCAGAGCGGGGGTTAGGCTGTGAGGTCACAGGTGAAGTAACTGAAGGGTGTGCATGCAGCGGAGAAATGTGGCCAATGCGGAATGTGCTTTTAGCTATGACTCTGATTGCAGGCATCACAGTCAGAATTTTCCGGGAGTACCCTATCCTGCGGCCCTAATCGTGCTGCTCTGATTGTCGCCTTACTTAGGAGTACGAGACCCAATCTACCGCAGAAGCCAGATTTGTGAAGCAGCTGGACCAGTGTGAGATGATTCTTCAGGCATCTGAATACGAAGACCTTGAGAACAAACCCGGGAGACTGCAAGACTTCTACGATTCCACGGCAGGTACTCGGCCCCATTTTCAGCAAGAATCCGTTTGAGTGTGGCTTACTCAGTGCCGTGACTACTGTGAAACTAATGTGAAACCCCATGTTGGTGTCCTCTTCTGACCCGTCCGTGTGGGGCATCTAAAAAGAAAGGGAGGGGAACGTTCGGGAAGAAGTTGAGGACAGGAAACACATGGAGCAGTGTTTCGTGGGGCATGACCTGTGAGCCGCAAAAGGCACAGGCCAGGAGAGACGGCGAGGGGAGAGATGTTGGGCTTCACAGGACCCTCTGCGAGCCGCCATGGACCTGCAGTGGCTCCAAGCGTGAGTGCTGCCAGGGTGGAAATCTGGGATGGCTGAGGAGCGGGGACCACAGCACAGATCTGCCTGCTGAAGCGTCAGGGTGTTTGCAGGAGAGACGCCGGCCCCCTGGTTACATCCCGGGACAGCGTAGACCTTTTGGTCCCCCTTAGTTAACTGGAGTTTCCAAACAGGTGGGGATTGCTTTTAGCTCTCTGTGCTCTCTCCAACCTGAGTTTTCTCCAAGTTCCTGGTGGAGGCATTCAGGAGCCGTCTCGGGATGTTACCCCTAGCCCTGCCTGACGGATGGTTCCTGGCCTGATTGTCATCCTCATACTCGGTTGCAACCGGGGTGACAGAGAATAAACACCAAGTGGCCCCTTCGGTCCCTTCCCGGGATTGGCATTTCCTTCTGCTGTGCAGGGAAGGGGGTCAGGTCACAGACTAGCGCCCCTGTTGAGTCCTGGGATCAAGCTGGGGAAATGGATGTATTCTCCTGTCAATATGGGGATTTCTTTTTCCCTGTCTCTTTGCTGTGCAGGAAAATTCAGTCACCCTGAGATAGTCCAGCTTGTATCTGAACTTGAGGCTGAAAGAAATGCCAACATAGCTGCAGCCGCCTGTGAGCCGCATTCCTGAGACCACTGTCTACACTGCTGCACTCCTGTAACAAATATTTTATTTTTCCAGTTTATGGCATCGTGTTTTGCCATTGTTGATCTGTTGATTTTCCCAGATGTGGCTCTGTTTATCTTGAGTTGTCTGGACTTCAGCAAGAAATGTGGTGTAATTTAGGCACTAAAAGAAGCCACGGAACAGGAAGTGGTCATGAACGTGTCATGGATGAAGACTGGCACAGAAAGTGCCTTTCTATGAACTAACTAACTAAATAAATATTAAACTAAAGCTTTGGGATACTTATTGGAGATTTTAAATCCCCTTATTCTGACTTAACAACCCACATCTCTGAAGGCCAGATCTATTGAACAGTAGAAAATTTAATTGCAGTTGCCTATAAGAACAGATTCCTCAGCTGACTTAGTGATAAGACTCGAGAAAAGAAAGGGTATCAGTTGTGTTTTCTCTCCACAAAGGAAATGCTGCCACATTCAGATGATCACTCTCTTGAGCTGGATTTTGAATTTGACCGTGGCTGCTTCAGGATCTCGATTTGTCACCCTACTAGTAGGTTCTGCCCCTCTCCAATCCTTTCTGTCATTTAGGGATGTAAGTTGGAGCATACGATTAAATGCCATTTGTCTTCCTCTCTGTGTTTTTCCCTGTCTGGTTTACAAATCTTGAAATCTTGATTATAAGAACATTTGTCACCAGGTAAGAAATATATCCTAGGAACCAGGGTTGCTGAGCCTTAGGGAATACATCAACCCCAGTGTCTCTCCCTCCTTTCCGTTTTATAGAATAAGTCATCCACCCCAGTTGCTGTTACACTGAGAAGTACAGAAAAGAAGACCATCATGCAGACCTGCCCAGTATTCTGGTGTGGCTCTTGTCAGATGATGCCTGTTTCTTTAACTCAAATATCAGTTTCCGCTTGAAGGCCTTTGAGGCTAGCGTACAGTTCTAGGCACCGTTTCTTTGGAAACGCTGCAGTATCCATGGACACCCAATCTGCAGGAAGCAAGGTGCCTGGTCTCCTCAGAAGCAACACACATGTACGTGTAGTTGTTCTCCACTGACAAATAGAAAGAGTGCGAAGTCTGATTATTACTGCAGATGTAACTGGTAAGAAAACAACTGTCAGACCCAAACTTCACCTGCACACAGATAACTTGTGTCCCTAGTCCTGACGTGAACCCCACATCTCCATAATAAAATAAAGTTAAAAAAAGAAGACAGCTCCATCTATCTGTATTGTGGCATGAAGAAGATGTGCACAAAATAACCCCTTGATAAAGTTCAAGTATTTATAGCCAGAAGGTTTTCTGTGGCCCTGGAGTTTTACTTTGAATGTGTTGTCTGCCATACTTTCCAAAAATACCCAACATAGTTCACAGACTGTCGAAGCCTCTACTGGATCTCACTTATCATCTCAAACTTGATGCTATTACTTGGCCATTTATCATCTACCTACCAAGTGGGGGTTGTCAATTAGTCCTAAAAAGAAAGAAAGAAATGTAATAGTGCTACAAGTAAAATCTCATTTAATGAGAAAAGAACAAAATGAAGATTTTTGAATCTCCCAGCAATGTTTATAGATATTTGAGCATTATAACTTAAAAAATAAATATTTTTGGAAGATACCTGCTACCTGCCTGGAATTGGTCTTCTGATAAGAAACCCTATGGTTATGATGCAGAATAAATAATTATTCTTGGGTTTAATTCAACAAAAAATAATTTCTTGTTACTGTTTCTCCCTTGTGGACTGGCATTATACCAGATAGATAATAGATAAAGATAGATAATTCTCAATGTCCTTATATCTGAAAAAATGTTAATTCATTTCAAAGTCTTGTGGTGTTGATACGTGCCCTGGGATAAATGACTGATGCTTTGTGAAAAAGCATCTTCTGGGCGGGGTTTGGCGGCTCTGCCTGTCATCCCAGCACTTTGGGAGGCCGAGGCAAGTGGATTGTCTGAGGCCGTGGGTTCGAGACAGTCCGGGCAACTTGGCGAGACCTCATCTCTACAATAAATCAGAAAATTAGCCGGATGTGGTGGTGTGCACTTGTAGTTCTAGCTACTTGGAAGGCTGAGGCGGAAGGATCGCTGGAGCCCAGCGGGTCAACGCTGGGGTGGCTGTAAGTGTGCCACTGCACTCCAGCCTGGGTGACAGAGTGAGACTCCAACTAAAAAAAAAGAGAGAAAGCACCCTCTGTACTCAGCATTTTTATTTAAGCAGTTTGCCAGTCTTTGTATTCGGAGGTGACGTAGGGTCATTTTTGTGGGAGACTTATGATTGTTATTTGGGTTTGCCTTGCTAAATGTATACTGTCTGTGGTATGAACTGAAAAGAAGAAAGGGCGCATGAAGAATTTTATCAATCTCAAGCAATCATAAAATTTTCCCACATATTATCATAGTTTGAAATTATATTTCAATGCTAGGCTTGAGGAATTTGTTTCACATTTGATATAAAGTCACTGTTTAACCTTACCACCACCTCCCTTCACTGCATTCATTCTTGCTCCTTATTGATATATATATTTTTTGTTTTAAAGATGTGGGACACAATTCAGGGCTAGGTATACAAACGCTGATTATGCAGGTACCCTTGTTTGATACTATGTAAGAGGAGGATGTTGGGCTGCAGCTCACAACCTTACGCGCCACCTTGTAGTGCAGTTCAATTCTCTTTTTTTTTTTTTTTTTTTGAGTTGGAGTCTCACTTTGTCGCCCAGGCTGGAGTGCAGTGGCATCCTCCCAGCCTTGACCTGCTGGGCTCCGGCGATCCTTCTAAGTAGCCAGAACTACAGGCTTGTGCTACCATGCCCGGCTAATTTTTTTTTTATTTATTGTAGAGATGAGGTCTCGCCAAGTGGCCCGGGCAGGTCTCGAACCCGAGGGCTCAGGCAATCCACTCACCTCAGTCCCCCAAAGCGCTGGTATTACAGGCTGAGCCGCCGAGCCCGGCCCAGTTCAGCCATTTTCAAGCTGATGAGTAACTCTGGAACAACAAGCAGTGGCGGACGAGCAGCACAGATCCCTGGCTGTCTCCATGGTCGCCACTGTTGATGGCACATGAAGACGCTTCTTACTAAAGCATGCAGTTTATGACCACAATTTACGTTGGAAATTTTGATGATCGAGATAGTTGACCCTTGGAACAATGTGGGGGTTAGGGCCTGTGCAGTTGAAAATATGAGCGTACTTTTTTTTTTTTTTTTTTTTTTTGAGTTGGAGTCTCATTCCTTCGCCCAGGCTGGAGTGCAGTGGCACACATGCTCATGGCCACCCCAGCGTCGACCTGCTGGACTCCAGCGATCCTTCCACCTCAGCCTTCCAAGTAGCTGGAACTACAGACGTGCACTATCACGCCCGGCTATTTTTTTATTGTAGAGATGAGGTCTCACCAAGTTGCCCGGGCTGGTCTCGAACCCGCGGGCTTCAGCAATCCACTTGCCTCAGCCTCCCAAAGCGCTGGGATGACAGGCTGAGCCAACAAGCCCGGCCCAAGTGTAACTTTTGACTCCCCCAAAACTTTAGTAATAGCCTACTATTGACTAGAGAAGCCTTACCCATAACAAACAGTCGACTCAAACATTCTGTATGCTATATTTATTATATACCACATTCTTACAAAAAGTAAGCTAGAGAAAAGATGTTATTAAGAAAATCATGAAGACAATGTATTTGCTACTCCTTAAGTCTACTTAGCAGATCTTCATAAAGGTTTTTATCCTCTGTCTTCTCATTGAATAGACTGGGGGTGGGGAGTAAGAGGATGGGTTGATCTTGCTGTCTCAGGGTGACAGAGGTGGGAGAAAGTCTGCACCTAATAAGTGAACAAATGCTTTATTTTATTTTTTTGAGAAAGCAGGATTTATTGAGAGGACAGAGAAGCTCCCACAGCGAGAGGGAACCCAAAGGGGTTGCCTGACAAATGCATTTCAAACCCATGTTGTCCAAGGGTCAACTGTACCTTTTCTTGTTGAGATATCTTTTCATGTAAGACTTTTCAAGGGTTGACTTGAAGTCATTTTGGTTTATTAGTAAAAGGTTTATTGTGTGCAAATACTTTTTAGATTTGTGAAACACTTTACTGCGGGTGAACTGAGCTCAGCGAGACATAACTCAGAAACTCAGCGGCCAGTTATGTCAGGATGGTTTGCACATGCAAAGTGAGGGAGACGCAGGCAACTCCCAGTGATGCACTGAGAATGAGACCGGGCTCACTGCCTAATCTAGGTAAGACTTCCCACCTGCCGACAACTGGTGGGCTAATACTGTCCACCTACCAACACCTGGAAGGCTAAGACTGCCCGCCTACCAACAACTGATTTGACTAATCTTAGGTGACTCATTCAAAGACGTTTTACGACAAAAAGAAAACGGGCTACTCATGTCATGGCCACTATGAATGTCATTCCTGGGACAGAGTGAATCATAAAATGTCTTTAGATTATGAGAAGTGATATGAACATGTTTTTTGCCAAATTGATGAAATTAAGATTATGATGGTTTAATAAGTAGCTAAAATGTATCGGGAGTTTTGAGTTATTACCACTAGTTTTTGTTTTGTTTTTCTATCCAATTCTGATACCATGTTTTCAGGCTGAGACTGCTGTGGCAGAAATTGGTTGGAGAATAAAGATACTTGTTTAAAGTACCATGATTCTGCTCTATCTAATACAATGCAGAGTGCTGAGTGCAGTCAAAAAAGAAGGTGGCAGTGGGTTTATGACAGTTGGCTATTTCACACTCACCAGGCAACTGCAGACAGAGAATAGTACCCATGTGCTGCGGCGGGCATGCCAGCACAGCCTACGAGCTGGCTGAACAGAGTTGGCTTCCTGCCTCGATTTCGCCAGCAGGCTGGAAGCACAAGATAGAGAGAATGCCAGCACCCCTGTTGTCTACATTTGTACACTCTAGTTCAAGTTTACAGCCCTATTCCCTCTGCTAGGTTTCCAGGCCTCAGAGGCTATGTGGCCCTGAACCAGCTAGATTTTCATTATTTTATTTTATTTTTTTTTTTTGAGTTGGAGTCTCACTCTGTCGCCCAGACTGGAGTGCAGTGGCTGCTCCCGGCCACCACAGCCTCAACCTGCTGGGCTCCGGCGATCCTTCCGCCTCAGCCCCAGCTAGATTTTCAGTTAATTGTTCAGATTGTACAGATGTTGGGGTCCATTAATTTGAATAGAAATTTTCAGATGGGCTTTATTCACAATATCACACACATCTGCTTCTATTCAATAATAAATACAAAGAATGGACAATTAGCATGCTAACAAATATATATGTGTATTATGTGGCTTTTTAGATTGTGATTTTTTTTTTTTTAGTAGTCTGTTGAGTATGCATGTTACAAAGGTATCTTAGGGCTATATCCCTGCTACCTAGTAACAAATGTGTTTCCAGTGAGAAGAAGAAGAGAGAAACATATGTGGAAGGTAAAAGTTACTGCAGAAATCTGAATGAATTAATACAAACAAGTTATTTTCATACACGTGAACAAGGTGCAAACTAATTTTCTAGCTGTCTCCTTTTCAGATAACCCTTATAACTGCTAGTCTAGGTAGATTAGACAGAATTTTAAAATCAGAGATTTTTTAAACATACTAAGGCAGCTGAGGTTATAATATCCCCTCTCATGTTCACCCTATCAGCAGTAGAAGTTGATTTGAAATCGCAGCGATAGAATCATAACTACTAACTTTACGGTCACCGACAGCCCTGAAGACTCAAAAGAAATTAAGAATTCAACGTCATCATTACAATCTGTTCTTTTAATTGCTTAAATAAACATACATATGGATATAGGTGAGGCGCTCTCAAGGAGTCTGACGACGCTGGCAGCAAGTCCTCCCGGTGCCGGAGACCGTCGTGAAGAGCTCCATCCTGATGATCGACTGAACCGAAAGGGACTGTTCACCTAGCCTTCAAGGGCATGCACATCGAAAAGGAGGCCGAGCAAAATTGAAAGCAAATAACAGCCACATGTTTGCAAAACTGACACTGAATCACACAGACGAGTTATGACCAACTGTGTATCTCTTCAAGTGGGGACGTTTTGAAATGACAGCCCATGAATGCGGAAGTGTGATGGTCAAGTGGCCCATCATCAACACAAACACAAATGGAAATCATTTTATTGAACTTTCTGGAGAGGCCATCTGCACAACAATGTCAAGGCCTGGGTTTTCCCCCCCGTGGGATTTTGGTCTTCATGTCTGGGAAGGCTTGGGCAGAGACAGGCTGGGCAGTGGCTGGTTTCTGGATGCAACTGCAGACGGGCGGGGCCTAGCACTGCAGCTCCTCCTCGGCCCGCCGGGGGCCTCCCGCGGAGCTCTGGGCGCTGGCGTGGGCTGTGGAGCTGAGGACCTCCTCAAAACTGCCTCCGCTGGGATTTGTCCCACCTACTTTCGTCTGAAACGAGCAGATCCGCAAAAACAAAGTTAGTTGTTCATTCTCGTTCTCGTAATGTTTTCCTAAGACTGCCAAAAGCTTGACTACTTTTGATTTCAGAAACGCTTTTTATCTTTAGAGGCAAAAAAATATAGAGAAGTCAGTTCCCTGTAGCAGAATGCTAGAATGTCATACATCCTTGAGTTGTGGGGTAGGAGTGCAAACTTTAATTTTATACGATTTTAGCAACCCACTGTAACTCTTCTACCTCTGAGATTTTAATCCTTTCAGGAGCTTAATCCGATCCAGGGATTTGCAACATCTACCCTCACTCACCCAGAGAACCGATCTCATCAAAATGGAACCATGCCAGGCGTGGTGGCTCTGGCCTGTCATCCCTGCACTTTGGAAGGCCGAGGTAAGGGGATTGCCACGGGTTCGAGAACAGCCTAGGCAACTTAGGGAGTCCTCATCTCTACAATAAATTAAAAAACTAGCGGGCGTGGTTGCACACACCAGTATTTCCAGCTACTTAGAAGGCTGAGGCAAAAGGATCGCCGAGCCCAGCAGGTCGAGGCTGCCGTGGCCATGAGCGAGCCAATGCACTCAGGCCTGAGAAACGGAGTGAGACTCTGACTCAAAAAAAAAAAAGTGTTCCATTCTCAATAATAAAGTTCAAACAAACAAACAAACAAAAAATAGAACCAGATTTTAGGTTTATTCCCCTAATTTTACATGTGTAAACATGTTTACATATGTGAACATCCTTCAGTGTCTTAAACTTGGGTTTCTACTTGAGAGTAAGTAGGTGGAGCAATCTGGATTTCTGCCAAATGTCTTTTGGAAAGGCAGCGTGGCTCAGCAGAACACGACTTCTGATCTCCACTTTGAGATCAAGTCTCGAACATTGGTAATTTCAAATCTTTCTAGGCAATTGCCTTTATAGTAGAACTATCCCTTAAAACGCAGAGCTGTGGGGTTTTATGAGGCTTTCGGCCTGTGTACTTGTTATTGACCAAGAATAGAATAGAAATACAAAGAAATCAACCTACAATTTAAAAATGGGGTATTTTGAAGACATCCTTATTAAAAAGTCCTTCAAAGGAATATCTAATGGTGCAAATCTTGGTGGTAGTCATGTGGAACTGGCCACCGTGACTCACATCTGTAATCCCAGCACGATGGGAGGCAGAGGCCAAAGGATCACCTGAACCCAGGGGACTGAAACTGCAGTAAACTGTTATTATGCCACTGCACTCCAGCCTGGGCAACAGAGTAAAACCCCTGACTCAAAAAAAAAAAAAAAAAAGTCACATGGGGCTTCCTTTCCACTGTTTTTCAAAATGTAGAAAAAATGCTTTGAGGAAAAGGAAGATACAAAATAGATTAATATTGCTATTGCCAAACTGATGTCTATGCCTCACTGTCGCCAAAGTGATCACTCACAGACATAACAAACCACAGAATGTGTCCCAGTTGCGTGGCCTGCCCTTTAAAAAACTTAACCAGGGTATAAAACCAGTCCTGCCATTATAAAACAAACACTTTTCTCCAATTGTCACTAAAATCCCCCTTTCTGCCTCTTAAATTCAATTATTAAGCTGAATTTTTCTACTCTGCTTAATTTTTCCACTCTGCTTAGACTTGGGAATCACATCGTCACTGTCGCAGATACTCAAATCAGTTCTTATAGAATCAGACAAACAATACGAAGGAAAACAGTGCAGCTGTGTTTCAATAAGACTTCATGTGCAGACACTGAAATGGGAATTTCATATAACTTAATTTTCATATGTCACAAAATATTACTGATTTTTTCTTTCAATCAGTAAAACATGTAAAAACACTTTGAGCTTACAAGTCATTCAGAAGAAGGTGACCAGTTGGATCTGGCCCAGGCCTTCCATGGTTGGGGACCTCAGACACAGATTTCTCCCCAACTCTTAGCACTGGAAAAAAGTGGAGGGACGGGGTTCTTTCAACTGTGTGATCTTTCACTATGCTTATTTCTATCCCGAGAGAAACAAATAAGGTTAATTCAATGTAATCTACTTGATTAAGCGTTCCCATCTCCTTTTTTTCCATTCACATTCTCTTTTGCTTCTGTTTTGCGATCGAAGTCACTCACAATATTAAATCAAATGAATACCAATTACTGATGGTTTTTTCTGAGCTTTGTTTCATTCTTCTCTCCAAAACAGAGTAGGAAAAGAAAGAAAGAGGGAGCTGCTTTGAAATAAACCAATTTGGCAAAGAGGAGAGGGAATAAAAGGGTTTCCTAGCATGTGGGTGTCATGACTGCACACCGCAGTGGTCAGGCAAGCACCTGCTTGAGGAAAGACGCGAGCAATAAACTTCCGGACTCTTGCATAATGGTTCTTCATCCAAGCACTTGTTACTTTTCCCCAAAACTATCATTGTTCTTTGTATAAAGTTACATGTGAATTGCTAAGCTGGGCTTCCTAACCACTCAAAATAAAATAGCTGATTGCAAGGACACAAAAAAACAAAAAGTATAACAAAACTTTTTATTCAGGTCATGTGTCTATCAAAAAGTAGGTGCATTAAAAATAGGGGCTGCTTGGCACAGATGCAGAATGGTTGGAAAAGATGTCATTACTTATGATTCACTGGAACGTGGTAGCATTTCCTAGGAGTTGGTGCTGCGTCTTCTGGGTTGTTTTGGATGAAACAGAAAGTATGCTCAGTGACTGTACAGGTGACACCAGCTGAGATGTCATCCAGTAATACATTGGAAGGCTATAGGCAGAACTACGTTTAATATGACTGCAGAGTTTTTCATGGAAAAACAAAATAACTTGATACAAATGCCACGTGGTAGTAACAGATTGTGTGGCCAGACAGCAGGAGTGGGCCCCGCTTTACAGCGGAATGTTGTTTCTCACAGAACATAAATACGGCCATGGTTCCCTACAGGTGGCATTTAAAAAAGTGACCTGAAAGCAGGACATGCGAACAGAAACGCTGCACATCCACCTGCAAGCAATTTCACTCATTCTTACTGATTCGTGAGTCATTCCTGCAGCAGAAAACTGCCCAAAGTCTTAATTAAAGAATATCGGAAATTCTGGAGAAGATTTAGAGCACAAAAGTAAACTGCAGAAAACACGCTATATAAAGAAGGGTTAAATATACCTATTATTTAGTCTAGAAGGGAAAAAAACAAATGAGAAATTTGTCATTATCGAGGAAGGAGGAGGTTTTACACGAAGTGTGATTATCAGCCAGTCTCCCGTGCCTGGGTGAGCAGCAGAAGAGGAATTAGGCGTTGGCCATGAGATAGGAGGTGTGTGGCATGCAGTCTGGTTAAACCGAGAACAGTCATACAAGCACAGACTCCACTCTCAGGAGGTCTTGACAAAGGCTAGTATCTGGCGGGATGAGTTAGTTCTGTGCGTGTCTGAAGGAGAAGGCAGGCTCAAAACCTTCTATCCCAATGAGGTGAGAAAAGAGACAGGATGAGGGTGGATCAAACCCTTAAGTCATCTGTAAGCCCTAAGCTCATCAGAGTTTCCTAAAAGCAAATGATATAGGCAGTTGTTTGTTCTTTTGCTTCTTCATATCTCCTTCTCAAAAAATACCTAAAAAGTACAACTTCTCCTATGTCAGAACTTGTCTAACAAGCAACAGAATCCATCCTCCTTTGGTTGTCTGAGCCCACAAACCAAGTATTTGGAAACTGACTCGTAGCATCTTTGAGCTTTTTGTTTTAAGATTCTGGGAAGAGAAAGCCCACAGCATCACATGCCCTGCCCTTTAAACAATTTTCCTACCCATGGGGCAATGTAATGACTCCTACTGGTCCCTGTACATTGGATAAGTAGTGATGTGGACAAGCAGAGTAGTGAAACTACACAACTAGAAACCGCTGGTGAAAGAAAACGTCAGAGGCATGGTCACTGCTGGGTGATCATTTTGTTCTTGGGGCCTGATAGAGGAGAAAAGACTGTGAAAGATTCTCCCCTAAAAGGAAGACCCCAGGTCCAAGTCTGTAGAGATCTCTGGGACCTGTGGGAAGGAGTAACTTAAAACCTCGCAGAGCTGTGCCAGGCAGCTCATGTGACAACAGTGTGGTGACACAGGACTCCAAAGCAGCCCAAGTAACTAAGATACAGAAATGGATTGTATACGAAATAGTGATAATGCTATCAAGATGTAACTAAGTCACTGTTTAGGAGATATCTTTTAAAAACTAATCTTGGCCAGGCTTGGTGGCTCAGCCTATCACCCCAGCACTTTGGGAGGTCGAGGTGAGTGGACTGCCTGAGCCCGCGGGTTCGAGACCAGCCCGGGCAATTTGGTGAGACTTCATCTCTACAATACATCAAAAAAAAAAAAAAAATCAGCTGGGCACAGTAGTGCATGCCTGTAGTTCTGGCTCCTTGGAAAGCTGAGGCGGAAGGATCCCGGGAGCCCAGCAGGTAGGCACTGGGGTGAGTGTGCCATTGCACTCCAGCCTCAGCGATGGAGTGAGACTCCAATTCCAAAAACAACAACAACAACAAAATGAATCTTATTTCAATAATTTTTCTTGTTTTAAAAGTTCATATGTTTTGAGACTAGACTGATTTTATTTTTGCTCTTTTTCCTCTGTAGTCTAACACCCATGCTCAAACAATAAATCTAGTGAGTTTAAAAAAATACCTACCACGTAACAGGCATATTTTCAGCCTATACCTAGGGATCAAATGCATTATTATGAAATGTCTGTTGTGACTCAGCTCCATTTCCCCTCTGTGATAGCCATATCACCCTGAGCTCAGGGTGTGAGTTTAGAAAGAAGCCTAGGTGGCTGACAGGTAGTGGGTAGCAGCTAATAGATGGTACCAAATCTGTTCTGCTGGTCCATGTCCAAACCAGAGGAACTTTGAGCTATTACTGAATTTTCACTCGTACCCTAAATTCAGAATTCATATAGCCATTATCCTATCCACAATCATCTCTCACAAATGTATCTGGGGGGATAGCATTAAGAGAGTACATGGTCAACACAATCCCCAGTTCACTTTAATGAGCAATACACCCCAGAATGGTTTAGACAAACAACTCCATGGAGACAGTCACACCATTTAACACTGGTTTTATTCATAGATGTCTGTGTGAAGTAAAAGGTCTGACTTTATACCAGTCTGTCTTCTTAGCCCTGCCTCAGAACCACCCGCAGCAATGACTAAGCTGTCCTGATTCAATGGACCCATTCACACAAAATTCACTTCATCTGTACCTTGAGGCTTGTGACAGTTGTCTCAACCCTCTCCTCAAATGATTTGAAAGTAGGAGAATTCCTAAAATAACAAAAAGAGAGAGGTCAGCTCCAAAGACCTAGCTGTCTTAGCAACCAGGTTGTCTGGATTTCTGTTCATATTTGTAAATATCGCCTCTGCTCCAGGGACACCAGTCAGTTTGCCTCCTATACCAACCATGTTTTAAAATATATGTCATTCGTATTAGGCTGGGTCCAGAAACCATAATCTGACATGGAATTTTTCTAGGTCAGGTGGCCAGGTCCTCAACTGCAGAATAAATAATATAGCACGTGGCGATGATACAACTAGAATAATTCCATGGCACACTGTGTATCATTTCCAATGAGCCTGTGGTGTGATCGGTCACTTACGTTTTCATTCAGCAGTTAATCATTTCTATCACAACAATTCTCTTCCCAACCCAGTTTTTTTAGTAACCAGTGGGGAATCTGCAAGAAGAATGCCATGCTTGAGTTTGCCCACTTGAAATTTTAAAGTTACTTATTTCAGCAAATGTGCGACAAGACAGAAATAGTGCAAGGAAAAAAAAGGTCCATACTTTGTTTCTTTTCCATGCCTTCAAAAGTAATCATTTTGATAACTTCCATGAAGTAGTGTTTTGGAAACTTTCTTTAAGTTGAAAAACACCCATTACCTACCTAATGCCTGATCAAAATGGTGCTATTAACACTTTCCTTTCCCCAAAAGGAAACTATTTGTTCTCTATCTATGCTTACAGAATGTTAGCAGCCTATTGCCATTTTATTTGTGCCATTTTATTCATTTTGTTAATAATCTACAGATCATCTTGTTTCTTTAAGTATTGAGTACTTCATCTGAGCTTTCTGGTTTCCCATATTTGGCTTTGGCCACATGCATGACATGACAATGTAACGGCATCATTACCATTAAAAATTATCCCCAAGTCCAACTAAAGAAACAGGAACTAAACTACACTAGATGTATCTTAACTCTTGTATCCATGTCAGCTTTCAGCAGCAAAAACTGCCATCATTTTTCGGGTCGAATAATTCAACTAAACGTGACTACATTTTATAAGCCATTTGTTATTCTCGCTTGAGTGCAGAAACAGTAAAATAAGAGGAATGGCCTAGTGAAACTTTATAAAGGAGAGTGGTCATAAAATGTGGGTTTCACTGGATGGTGTGGGATGAAGCATGGCTCTTTGACTATCACGGGGCAACCAATGTAGAAAATAAAGTTTTGAGTGAATTTGGCTTTGTTGGGGATTGTCTCTTGAGTCTCTGACACTCCACATGGTCAGAAATGCACCCACATTAAGGCTGCATCATTAAAAATACTGAGTTTAGAGGGCATGGGCATGGCATCATACCTTGCCTGTGACTCAAATGCCAAATCCCGATGAGTAACCCTCCATAACCTGCTTCATGATGACACATTAGCAAAAGTACACCTGAATGACTCAAAAAGCGTATACTTATGGCACTTTGCTTCCACTGCAGGTTTTACTTGGCTGAGTCTGCATCCGTCAGTTAATACAGGCCCACAGTGGGCAGACGTTAAGCTCAATGGTTCAGGAGTGTAAGAACAAACACCGCTAATGTAACGTACACCCCTGATGTCAAAATGACGAGTAACATCATTTTTTTAAAAGTGAATTTTGGGCCAGGTGCAGTGGCTCATGCTTGGAAACCCTATCACTTTGGGAGGCCGAGGTGGACCGATTGCCTGAGCCCAGGAGTTCGAGACCAGCCTAGGCAACATAGTGAAACCTCATCTCTGCAAAGAAATCAGACCAAATTAGCCAGGTGTGGTGATGTGCACCTGAGTCACAGCTACTCGAGATGCTGAAGTGGTAGGATCTCCTGAGCCCAGGAAGTCAAGGCTGTGGTGAGCAGTGATTGTTTTGATCATGCCACTGCACTCCACCCTGGGCGACAGAGTAAGACCTCAACTCAAAATAAATGTATATATGTATATATGTAAGTAAGTGAATTTTAGGCAAGCTCACAGACCAAAACCACGTTAGTTTTTTCAAGCTTCTTTTGGATGCCCAGACTTAAATTTTGACAAGTAAAGGAGCTCAGAGCCTCAGGTTATGTTACTCAGCTTGGGTGTCCTTGTGCTAGGAAGACCAAGCCATTCCGAGGTGAACTAAGCAATCTCAAATCTATATTCTCTCCCTGCCATCAACTATGTTGAATCAAATACTGTGGTTAAATTATCAAATTGAGCAATTAATCACATAACCCCTAAGTAGAAGAGACTTCACTAGACACAACAGAATAAATATTCCCCTGATTAAATTACACCAGAATGCACACTGGAGAACAGGGAGAAACTGTCTCTTCAGATTTAATTATATGCACAACTACCAACGTGTAGCACTGAAAACAATCCTAGAAAGAATTTGGCTTCAGTGGTCTCAAGCCATTTAAAGTAACTGAACCCCCCTCTGTAATGTATTCATACCACAATATACTGGGGGTGCCAAAAATGCATAATTTTAAGAGCTGTTAAGAGACGGTCGCCATCTTCAGAAGTGTCTGGACGCAGATGATAACCACTTTGAGTACCTCTTATAATTGCAGAAATCAAACGTGACTTGTCTTCATCTTACTGAGTATTACAATTTCAAAACAGTTTTTTCTTTCTTAAGATGTGTATACATTTTTTTTTTTGGCGCCCTCTGTATGATAAAAAGCAGGTAGGAGAGGCATAGTTCTGACTAAAGTGAGGGAGGATCCCAGAGGCTTAATCTCTAGACAGCCTTAATCTCTAGACAGCCTTAATCTCTAGGGCTCCGGGGAGCAACTTGGGAAGTGTAGCAGATCTGGTTCTAGCCTCTTATTTTAAATATAATGAAAGTGATAACACTGAGGTGATTTCCCCAAGGCTGCAAATTTAATCCTTGGCAGAGCTGGGCTACACCTTGCATCTTCTGCTTCCCAATCTAACCTTCATTCCTATATTACGATTAGCTTGATTTTATCTGATTGTATCACTAAGTCATACAGGCTTGAAGCTGGGAATGTCTTTCTCACCAGTTTTCACCTGGCCAGTAATTATAACAACATTTTCTTGTTCAAGACATCTCATTTTAATCTCTACCATAAAAATCCAAATGATATCCTTTCTAGAACTTTAGCCCTCTTGGTCTCCTATGCTTTCATTTAAACTTTCTCCCAGACTGCACTTAATTTTGCTGAAACATATTTCCACCTTGTAAGTATGCCTCAAATGTTCTAGGCCTTGTGCTAAGTGCTTTACACAGGCTACTCTGTTTATGCTTCACAAACACTGTATGAAAGAGGTCTACTTCTTGCGGATAAGAAAATGCAGATTGAGCTAGGTTAAATCGCTTGTCTCAGGTCCCACTGGGAAGGCTGAATTTAAGCCAGCCTGTGTGGTCAAAAGCCCAAGCCCAGTACACTATACATCTACAGAATTGTCAGCCTTTTTTCCTGAAGAACATCAGACAAGAGAATGAGGCAGGGCATGCACTTCGGCAATTTCCTTTCCAATAAGAAGGGGAACCCCCCGCAAGTAAATATAAAGAAAGTAACACTTTAAATATAAAGAAAGTAACACTTTAAATACATTCTGCATTGGTATTATATAAAATATTTTATAAATATTACCTCATAGCAGGCATACTTATGGAATGGCGAATGGAGTAGCTTCAGGGCAAAAGCAGAATGAAAAGGGGGGAAAAAAGAAAGAAAAGAGATAGCACAACATAAGTACATGAAGAACTTCCTATTCACGGTTCTAGAACAGCAGTTTCAAATAACTGAAATACTCCCTGCCCACCCAACCAGGAGATATCTGTTTTCCTCGGGTATAATGGGCCACAGTCAGCTTCCAAGGGTATAAATGAAAGGTAGGTGATGGATCCCTGGTTGTGTATTAGTTTACTCCCTACAGGCCAGGAAGTCTGAGAATGTCTGGTTTTCCCAGCTGAGCCCAGTAGCTCACGGGCGACCTCACCAGGCCCAACCTGGGTCTACACTCCCTTCTCGTGCTCAGGAAGACAGGAGTGAAGGGCAGTATCCAGGAAGCTGAGCCAGACAGGTAGAAGCTGATCGGCCCATTGCAGAGAAACTGTCCAGAGGAATGCAGGTAGTTAACTTAAGACACTGCAGGCAAGCACACGTCAGGCAAACGCAATTCCCACGCCAGCAAGGGGAGGGAACTTCTGCGACCACTCTGGTGTGATTGTCAAGAACATTCAGTACACATGTAAACATTCCTGAGAACTTTAAGATATATCAGCCTTCTTGTTCTATGAATCCTCTTGGATTGATTGCCTATTAATTTTTACCGAGTTCCACTCAGAACCAGACTGGGAAGAGGGAGGAGGCAAAATGGGTCCCTTTTCCTCCCTGTTTTCTCTTCTCCCAAGAAGCTAACAGGTTAGGGATCAAATCTGTCACCCTTCCCCAACAATATCCAGTAAGGTCATGAGTACAGGTAGCACTTTACTAAACACAGAGAAAGCAGGACAAAGAAATTCAAGGTATACTCGTGGACGTACCCTAGACACTCCATTTAGAAACTATTCTACAAAATATCTCCTTAAATTACATTCCACAACAAATAATTTTGTGTTTCTCTACTTTCTAGCAGTTTTAGAAAAATGCGCAACTCTCAATCTCCATTTTCTTTGCTTTATTTCCTTCTTTTTCTTTCAATTCTAAGGACCTCTGCCAATGCAGAAAGAAATGATGCAGAAAAAGAGCTTCCTATGAGCTTGCTTAGCAAGTAAAATTGGTGTAAATGATTCAGAAATGAGATAAATATGTACTTCAATAAATTCAAGTGTATTAAGTGCTCTCTTTACTATATCTTCCTTGGGCGTGAACACTCTCAGGAAAAAGAGTCTAGGTTTTTGGCCGAGGCACAGTGTGAAAGAGAAAGAAGGCTCCAGGAAGCAAGGGGACAGCTCCACACGCAGACCCAAGGCGCTTACCCGATGGAGTGCGACCTGGCCAGGCAGCACAGGAAAAAAGAGCAGGAGTGAGTTAGCACACAGGATGCAGAGAGACACCACACCACCCATTGGGTACCCCTTCCAAAAGCCCCAAAGCAAAGACTGGGAGACTCCACTCACCGCTCTCTTTTGCACAGACTGACATTCTAGTGTGTCTTAAGAGATTATTTTACCAAGGGGTTATAAGTTTTGCTTCTGTTATCCTCAATGCTAGCAAGCGATGGTAGGACTCAAAGGTGCATACCTTCTCCAAACACTTTGTCACCACCAGATCATGGTTTGAACAAACTCACTGAGCAGTTCCCAGAAGATGCCAGTATTATTATAAAAACGATTCCAACTGTGTGTATTCCTTCAGAGTATTTTCATAAGTGTGACCTCATTTTAACTTCACCAGAAACATTTAGGTGAGGCAGGTATTAAGAGGCACGGGGCAATTCCAATCAGGTTAAAATGAGAATCTTATTTAGCTTGGGAAATAGAACTTATTTTTATAGACCAGATAAATTAAATCTTAACACGATGCTATTCATATAGTTATTAAGAGGCCCACATTCTGGGTTTCCAAAATCTGTAAGCATTAATTGGCAATTATTTTTACAAAAAAACTGAGAAGTACTGGTTTTTCTTCTGGTACCTGAAAACCTGAGTTATGCTGGCAATCATCTTGAGCAAGTTCAGAAATTTGTTCCCAGATGCACAAAAGGATTTTATAGTGAAACCAATAAAAATGTAGAATAATATGAAACTTTTAACCAAAAGAAGTTTAAAATAAAATGTGATAAAATTTTAACATTTTCCCACTACCATTTTATAAATTGGCACATTAATTTGAATAAAAATAAAAACTTACTAATTTTTCCCATTTAAGTCTTTACTAAATTAAGCATTTTAAAAGTGACTTTTATGTGGATTAATTGGTTTAGCATAAGTTAAAACTAAAAATTATTTGCAAAAGTTGTTTCCACAGTTATCCTCAATTACATACAAATGTTAGATATAGTTGGAGAGAAATATACAAATACAAAATACTATATAAAAATGCAACTCTTTAATGTTCAAACTCTTCAAAATATTTCAGGACTGTATGTGTATCTCTAGTAACAAAGGTTATGTTTTCTAATATTTTTAGCCACAGTTTATAATGAAAGTGTCATATCTTCTATAGGAGCAATAATTAAGGAACAGTTTGGAAGTCCTGGGAAATAGGTTATTTATTATACTAAAAGCCACACTGAGACAGGAGAAAAGGCAGTCAACACAGCCTGGATGTCATACCCAATTAGTGTATAAACGTGAATGTCAACATACTGTGTATGTGACAAACAGTGTTCGTTCTTCACTATTTGGAAGAACAATGAGTGAAGCCTTTATTAAATACAGGGGGCTCCTCTTAACGCATTATCGCCAGTTTCCATCATGTAGGGCCTCCTTGTAACAGATGATCACAGGTACTCTTCTGCTATGTTTGTAATAACGCAATAACTTTGTAACTCTCATCTCTATATCATAAATGAGAACACCCAGGTACAGAGGAGCTAAGTTACATCTGTCCTCCTCATAAGCAGACCACTTGAAGCCAAATCACCTGGCAACTTGTAACAACTGCAGATTCTTCGATTCTACCCCAGACACACTGAGGCACAATCTCGGAGATGTGCAATCTGGGAAATACGTATTTTAAAACAGCTTCAGAGGTGATGGCAAGGCCCCAAAAGATGCAGAAATACTTTTAGTTGGCAGCATTAAGCTGAGTTCTCAGTACTCAGGTGAAAGATTTCGACTAAGTATGTAGCGAGCAAATTTTATAAACATGGCAAAATATATTTTCTCAGGTATAATAGGGTCTTTTCTGTTTTAATGGATTATTTAATTAGTTTAGATAAATGTTATAATGACATTGAAATAACTGCACATTTTATTTGTAATAAAAGTAGGGGTTATTAATAGTCCAGAAGGTTTACCTGTTCATCACACCTGTCTCTGAGGAATTTCAATTGCTTTTCGTTATTGTGGTATTAGTGAAAATGAAGAGAAAACAATGTACTCAGATTCATGTGCATGTCCTTACTTAACTCCAGCCTTGTTAAGATGGTACATTAATATTAGATGCAATCCAGCAATTTTTGAAGCCAAAAAAATAATGTAAAGACATAAGTATATACACAAGCAGATATATAAAGATTCCAAGGTATAAATATTTGCCTCTAGGTATCAGTTTTTCTTTTTAATACAAAAGTAATAGTTTAAGAATTCAGTGAAATAAATACACAGTTTTTCTGGGGGGGGTTGAGTTGGTGTCTCACTCTGTCACCCAGCCTGGAGTGCAGTGGCACGCTCACGGTCACCCCAGCGTTGACCTGCTGGGCTCTGGCGATCCTTCCACCTCAGCCTTCCAAGTAGCTGGAACTATAGACACGTGCTTCCACACCCGGCTAATGATTTTTTTTGATGTATTGTAGAGACGAGGTCTCGCCAAGTTGTCCAGGCTGGTCTTGAACCGGTGGCTCAGGCAATCCTCTTGCCTCAGCCTCCCAAAATGAGGGACTACAGGCTAAGCCACCGAGCCCAGCTGACTTTTTTTTTGTTTTTATAAAGAAGAAATTTAAAAGTACTTGAAAAATTTTTGAAGAATGCACTTGGTTTCTAGAAGAAAAAAAACGGATTTCTAAAGAAAAACCTCCCAAGGCATATCGGCCAAATTCAAAATAAACTATTATAAGTATTTATATAAGTAAAAACTATAAGAGTAATAATTCTGGATAAGATAACTTCCTTGCACTTAATATGAAAAATAAAAAGGCCATACTTCTTTTTTTTCTGGTTCCTACAGTGGACTTTTGGTTTTCAGTTCCAAATCAACCTTGATGGTCACCCTTATCTTACATAATAATGAAATACTGAAAATAACCAAAATGTGCAAGGGTGCTTGTTTAAAAATGTGTACAGCTATGCAATGGAAGATAATACAGCCATTAAAAATGAAGGCATGAGAAATATTTATTAACATCTTTATAAAATATTGCTGAAGTGAAGAAAAAACTACCAGAAGGGCTGATTGCAGTGGCTCATGCCTGTAATCCCAGCACTTTTGGAGGCCAAGGTGGGAGAATCACTTGAGTCCAGGAGTTCAAGACCAGCCTGGGCAACATAGTAAGACCTCACCTCTGCAAAAAAAATTAAAAATGTAGCTAGGTGTGGTGGCATGTGCCTCTAGTCCCTGCTATTCAGGAGGCTAAAGTGGAAAGATTGCCTGGGTCCAGGAAATTAAGGCTGTGGTAGGGCACGACTGTACCACTGTATTTTATCCTGGGCAATAGAGTGAGATCCCAATTCAAAAGAAAGAAAAAAGAAAAAAAAAACTACAAGAAGTATATACCTTATGGTACCTTTGGGAGTAAAATAGTAAATGTGTATGTATTTAACACAGAAAAAATATACTAAATGGATTATGCAACCTAGAATGGTTTAGCAGAGCACATTTCAGGGAATACATCTTTTTTTTTTTTTTTTTTGAGTTGGAGTCTCACTCCGTCACCCAGACTGGAGTACAGTGGCTGCTCCCAGCCATCGCAGCCTCAACCTGCTGGGCTCCGGCGATCCTTCCGCCTCAGCCTTCCAAGTAGCTGGAACTACAGGTGCACGCTACTACGCCCGGCTGATTTTTTTGATTTATTGTAGAGATGAGGTCTCGCCACGTTGCCCAGGAGGGTCTCGAACCCGCAGGCTCAGGCCATCCACTCACCTCGGCCTCCCAAAGCGCTGGGATGACAGGCTGAGCCACCGAGCCCGGCTGGGAATACATCTTTTAACTGACCATTTAAATGACAGCTAGTGAGATTCCGTATGTGCTGCATTCTTTTGAAATCTCCCTCATTGCCCTTTATCTTCTATTTTTACTAGATTAGATTCTAGGGGAACGAGCATCTTTGGGACCAGACCTCCTAAGCTGATCTTCAGACTGAAAACATCACAATGTAAACATGTATCTTAGTCACCAGTCAATATCAGCCATATGACATTTTTATCCGCTAAAATTTGAAAAACATACATGCTGAGACAACCAGCCAATGGATAACGCTCCTTCAGTCAGAAAGTCAAGGGCTCAGCACTCTCCCATGGTTCCTTCCCACACTACCTACCTCATGTCTCCAAACTTCTTGCTGATGGCCGTCCCAACGTTGCTGAAAGCTGCAGTTGCCTTCTGCCCTGCATGGCTCAGGGTTTCGTGTGTTTTCTTGTAGCTAGAAGTAGAACAGAACAGCATGGTTTCTATATCTTGATCTCCCATAAAGCATTCATCTTCCTCCTCTCCCCTTACTTTGAAAATGTCCTTTCCTGAACAGATTGAGTAAGAAGAGATCCACAAAAGCGACTGTTTCCATTCCTTGTCTGTGGATAACGGGCCGACAGCTGCTCATCAGCGGGAAACTCAGACCATTACATCTGATTTTAGTAAGAACATACATACACAAAACGTGTGTTCATGTACATATACAAATACAGATCTGAAAGTGAAGATCTTTCTCCAATAATGGAACCGCTCAGAGAGTAGAGAGTTGTCCTTAAGTGGATTAATTCTATGGAGAGACAGTCATCAATGAAAGCTCTAGTCACTCAAGTAACACAGAAATGAGAAGATACACATTTCAAAGGGAAGTCTAAGCTTAGACTGTTAAGGTGGGAAAAGCTAACCAGAAAGAAGAAAAATACGACGAGTTATTTACCTTATTTATCTACTATTCATAGCTGGAAACAATACGGGTCTATGATCTAAAGTTAAATCTTGACCTTTTCTTCACAGCAGTTTTCTGAATATAGTCCTGTGATTACTTGTTTATGAGCCTGTGTTGCCACAAGACAGTGACTACTTGCGGACAAGAAAGCCATCCATCCTTGTGTCCCCGGTCTCTGGCAGAGGGATACAGGAGAAACGCAATATAAACCAGATGAATGAGTGGATGGCCTCAAGGCAGATGTTCCTTGTGACTCTGAACTGGAAGAAGTGGTGACAGGAACAGAGCGCAGCATGGTGGATTACAGAGAATGGAGGGGCTCACAGGAGATCGTGAGTGACAAGGGCAAGACAAAAGACTGTTCTGGGGATCTGAGCACGATGACCGGAAGGACAGCAGTGCCACCCACAGGGCTGACAAATTTCTGAGCCAGTTAGTGACGTGAAAAATAAAAGCTACATAACTCGAGGGGTAAAAAGAAATCAGCAAAATTTTTATACAGATTAAAAACTTCATCTTCAAATGCATATGCTGCCTTCTTCTGGGTCACACTACTCCCAGGCAAGTTCCTCCAAAGCCCCCTGAAGCCTAGACCCCTCATATGTATTTAATAGCTTTGAGGAGACTTTGCACTACATGAAACCAGTTGTGAAGGAACTACCCTTTATTCCCTCTACCGTGTCCATCTCCCACAAGTCATCCGTCCTAAATACAATATCAGATGCTAGCGAGTGTTTTTAAACATGCCCCTGGGTCCTCCCCAGGACTGAAATCACTTTAGTCATATTATTCTCTCTTTGTTAACAGAATAGAATGAGTCTATAATATTATCAGTGTCATACGTTATTTATTCACGTAATGCTTGTTTTTAAGGAAGGATAAAAACTATGCATCATCTAGATCACGAAAACAAATATCCATTTACTTAGCAGACATTTCCTACCAAATATGGAAAGACCAAGGGGATGAAGGGTCAAGGAAGAATCTTGACCTTCCAAGAACCTAGGAGGCCATTTGTGTCTCTGGAGAGGGTTGTCTGGGCTGAATGGGGAAAGCAGGTGGACCCAGATGGCACTGGGTGAAGCAACAGAGCGAGAAGATGGAAGAAATGAACAGCTTTTAGGACATTTGCTTCATTTATTTTCTCTGTGAGGGTCCAAAAATATCCGCTTATCCAAATTATAATTTTATTTTTACATTTTGCCACATGATTTTCGCTTCTAATTCTGGAAAAAAATATTTTTGACCATGTGAAGCCATGGAATTTCAAGTCATTTATACATGACATAAAATATTATTATCTAACTTGGCATTAATGATAAGGCAGTTAAAATAGTACTACATGCTAAACACCAGAAATAAAAACATCAATCAGCACGACAAGATTTTAGGGAGGTGTGATCTTGAAATGGCAAGTGCTGAGAATTTTCAAAAGAAACATGCTCCGAAATAGGTTCCCAAAGCAGTTTCCTGAACGCTTGGATTAACTAGACTTGAAAAGAGTCTTTAAAAGCAAGATTTCAACGTAGTAGTTTTAGCCTTAAAAATAAGGGGCATTATTTACAAACAAGAAAAGAAAAATCTGGAATTCCTATCCCAGTTACATTTTTAGTATGCTGACAAAGTTTTCACAAAGTAGTAATTGGGCTATACAACCAGATCTTTGAAAAGGTGACTGAAATGGAGTCTAAATATTTTGTTAGTGATGACAATACACTGTCATCCTATACAAATGAAACATTCTTGCACTGTGGCCTGGGAATTCGAATTAGGACCAATCCAGGACTCTTTCTACCGACATCACCATTCTGAAAAATGTCAAGAAAAACTTTTTTCCTATGCAAAAGTTTCTCACGGGTTTTAATGAGGAAATAGAACAATACAGAATGCCGGAAATAGGAGACTAGTCTCCTCTTTGGTCGTTTTCTTTCTTTCATTCTCCAAATCCAATCCATCAGGAAACACGGTTGGTTCATTTCAACGTTCAGAATAAGTCTAGATCTTTCTCATCATTTCCACTGGCTCTCCATCTTAGTTCAATCCACCGTCATCACTTATCAGTCTCCGGCCTGGACGCCCTACTTCTAGCTTTCTCTCTCTGCGATCTCTT
Organism: Carlito syrichta; assembly: GCF_000164805.1. Classification (NCBI taxonomy): domain Eukaryota; kingdom Metazoa; phylum Chordata; class Mammalia; order Primates; family Tarsiidae; genus Carlito; species Carlito syrichta. The sequence continues at coordinate 1,265,392 of NW_007252251.1, read as the reverse complement.
CTCAACACAGCAGACTGAAGGATCCATCAAAACACTGCCCGAGCATGTCCCTTCTCTGCTCAAAACCCTGCACCGGCCCCTCGTTTCACGCAGAGCAAAAAGCCAGTGTCCACATGGTGGCCTTACGATGGCCCTGCACAGCCTGGTCCCCTCACCTCTGCTCACTGAGATATCTCCTTCCCATTCCTGGAACACACCAGGCCCTCCCCACCTGAGGGTAGAACAGGTCTAGCCGTTCTGCTTTGGCACGCCACCCGATATGTCAAGAAAAGAGTGGTGCTGTATTTTAAGTGCCCCACTTCAAAGAATTAGAAACACCTAAACCCACACCCCTGGGAAAGCTACAAAAGCCACTTGTCTCTGTCCAATCAGGGCAGAAGTCCCTGGGGCCTTGGCCACGTGGGTGCCTGCAGAACAGAGCTGAGCCCTAGGGAGAAGGGAGGGGAAATGGGAGCTAGGTGAAAACTGAAGGAAAACCATCCATGGGGCATCCACCCTCCACTGACTCTGTATGGCCTGAAAGGTGATTCAAGAGAAAAGTGAGAAAGTACGATGCAGTCTCTGTGGCCTTTGCATGGAGTTGGGCCTGACACCTAGTTAGATAATTCATTCTTGTATTGGTTCTGCACTTCCTCAGGAAGTTCTTATGATTAGGTTGAAAACTTAATTCTCCTTTAAGATGTTCCATGTCATTTAACTTTATTTAAGGATGTTTTGAATTTTGAGATAAAAGGACGCTTTTGAACGCTTGTGTGTGTGGGTGTGACATTCTGAATTTATCGGCTTGATTTCAGTACAGCTAGCTAGAGAAAAATATATATTGTGAATAAACGATGGCTATATTGTGCTATAAACACCCTTCGATGGCAAAATGGAAGGTGAGCACACACAGGGATCTGACTAAAGCAGCTTTAGTGTGGTACTGGTGACATTCATGTCCCCACTGCGGAAAATGCAACTGTTATATCTATGAGAAATTTCAAAGTTCAAATTCAGCCATATGGATAGTTTAATGTAGCGTTCAAGAAAGATTTAAGACTCCTTATTTCTGTGAATTATTTAATGTTAAACCTGGAGGTTATTAGAACTCAATCCCTTCAGATTACAAATGGCAAAATTGAGGCCCAGGAGAGTTATATGATTCCTCAAAGACAGAGGTGGAGCCAGGACCTAGGCCAGGGTGCCTGTCTGGTTGCCTTGAGAGTTAAGTTAGGTCAGCTTGCTACAGCTCTAGTGTTCATGGAGAGAAGTAATCATCCTGTATTTCAAGAGTTCTAAGGTGCACATTTTGCACATCTCTTCCCTAGGCTAACCATCACATTTCTTGAAAACAATTATAGCCTTTTTTTTTCTTTTTTTTTGAGTTGGAGTCTCACTCCATTGCCCAGGCTGGAGTGCAGTGGCACGCTTACAGCCATCGCAGCCTTGACCTGTTGGGCTCAGGCGATCCTTCCACCTCAGCCTTCCAAGTAGCTGGAACTACAGGCATGCGCTACCACACCCAGCTAATTTTTTGATTTATTGTAGAGAAGAGGTCTCACCAAGTTGCCCAGGCTGGTCTCGAACCCCTGGGCTCAGGCAGTCTTCTCACCTTGGCCTCCCAAAGTGCTGGGATAAGAGGCATGAGCCACCGTACCTGGCCAGTAGCCATTTTCTGTATATTACCTAGAGACCAATAAATGAGAGAATGAAATTTCAAAGGGAGAAGCAATAAGAGAGGGTTATATGTGGGCAAGGGATTCCCAAGATAAAGTAACCAGGGATCTCGTGAGAAACAGGCCACCGGGCTTAAAAGCTCCAAGGAGCACCCAGGCATTATGATCTTAGTGATGGGTACCTCAGGAGCTGTGTATCACACAGGCCTTGTAACTTTATGCTGCGTCCTGATTGAATTTGATCTTAAAATTGGATGAGCAATACACATTCCCACCCAGAAGCTAGGAGCTTGAGTCTTGGGGAAAAAAATACCTCCTATCCAGCCACTAATAAGAAGTTGGTATTTTTGCATGTTACTCCCTGGAATATAGAATTTGGCACATTGCCTGTACTGCTGACACTTAAAAATGTTTTTCAGCCCTATCATATAAAACGACATTCAGTAATATTAAAATAATGAGAGACAACTTAAAAATTCATCTTTGGATTGACTTGACAATCTTGTAATTTAAATGGAAGTGGTATTTAGCATTTCAGATTGCTAGCTCTCTAACTTTAAGCTAAATATAGGTTCCCCATTGCTGACTTACATAATTGATCAAGCAGAAGAACATTATGTTTTCCTTAAGTAAAAGTAGAAATGTTAAGATATTCTCGAGTTGCTGTCAAGTGTGCATCAGGTGGAGAAAAATTGGGAGTGTGTGCTTTAAGTCCGTGGTCTGTGCCTGTCCTTACTCCAGTTACAGCTGCAGTTTCCAGGCATAGTTTCTAACCCTGGAGAAGAACAGCAGGGTGAGTGCAGGTGAGTGCAGGGAAGTTCGCCCTTGTGTGTTCTAAGCCACTGCATCAAACAACAGCTCTGTAGGAACCTGTACTTGCAGCCAGGTGTGAATCGGGTCCAGGGCTGAACCTTCCTTTGGCAAAAGTCTAACTCTGACAGCAATGGCGGCTAATATTTATGAGTACCTCATAGACATGAACTCATTTAAGACTGTTTACTGGCGATTGGTTGTTTTGCATAAACGTAAACGTCCTGTTTTTCAGTGAAAGTCAACAGAAAAATAGGCTTTGCTTTCCAGAGATTCCGTTTGGCTGGAATGGATCATGTTTAAGGGCCAGGATAGGTTAGCTGCTGTCCAGGGCATCTTTAGTCATGCAGGGTCATCTCTGCAAGCGAAATGAAAAGCATTCTCTTGACTTTGTCCTCCAGATTCCTCTTGCCATGTCTTACTAATTTGAAAGTCAGTGCTAATAATCAAAAGGAGAAAGTCCATTGTCTTCCAAATTGTTTTTTGAATTAAACAAAGTATTTTCCTACACACAAAGTAGAAAAAAAATTAAAAATTCATCTTTTTACAGGAAGATGTTTTCTAGCATGAACACATTTCCTATTATGAGATTTAGAAGAGAGCATTTATTTTATAGTTGCCTATGCAGCATTTCACCAAAGATACAAAAAACATTTAGGATTATTTTTTTCCAAAGGCGCCCTAAATATGTTATCAGAAAATAAATTTACCACTTGAATCTAGGGAAAAAAAACCCAACTACTTCCTGCCTTATGTAACAAGATGAAAGCCAAAAGGTGAAAAGAATGAACAAGCATGTGAGAGACTGGATATGTACGTCTTTCTTAGGTCTTTAATCTTCACTGGCACTTCTGAACTCAACAGTGCCACAACAGACTCCTCATAAAAAGAGATAATGATCATTCTCAACGATAATGGCCTGGAAGTCTTAGAAGCACAAAATCAAAGAGTAAATAAATCATAAACTAAACTCCAATTTTCAAGTACCGTGCATTTTAAAAATGCTGAATGTGAGACTTTTGCTCCCCTTTATATAGAATGAAGTTACTAAGTTTTCTAAAAGATGGAACAGTTTAAATTCATTTCCAGACCTTCTGCCCTCTATAGACCTGCCACTCAGACCGGCACAATTCAGAGGGGTTTATTACTGGGGGGTTTCATGGGTTAGCACAGCAGAGCACTTATTGAATAAATGAAGCCCACCACTTTGAATAGCCCACCACAAAGTTGCATTTCCCGATTCCTACTTCTTCTGCCTAAAGAAGAGATTCAATTTCTCCTCCTCCTTTACCCCAAAACCACACATCTCCCTTGTGTGTTCCTGAAGCCAAAAAACATTAGAAAAAGGCAGCAGAAAACAAAAAAAGGGGGAGGACTTTTTTGTGTGTTCTTTAGATTCTTAAAAATCTAGGCATGTAAGAAATGATAACAAAAACAGCAACAACAAACTCTGGACACAGATGATCCCTTGACCTGCTCCTGTATTCCTGGAATCTTTCTATAAAGGGATAATTTCAATCTGCTGAGTAATTATTTCTTCTCATCGGGGTCTCTTCCAATTTGAATCCTACTGCTGACTAAAATATGCCAAGATCTTTCATTAACATACCATAGATTTTCTTTTCATTATAAATCAAACTAAATAGGTCATGATTGCTTAATCAATATGCAAAGTATTGCCTCTGAGAATCACACACATCCTCTGACAGCTAAAATGCTTCTCAGTGCTTTGGAATCTAATTCTACCCTACCTCACTCGATCACAGCTCATCATTCTCTCACATCAAATCTTTCATCATATGAGGTACAGATCTTATCCTGGAATGGGTATCATGAACTCAGGGCAGGGATTTAACAATTCAAGCGGTAAAATAGATTTTGTTATCACTCCTCCCAACACAGAATTAAGGTCCTCTTTCCCTCAGCAGCCAAGAAAAAAAGGGTTGGAGAAAGACCTTCTCCAAAAATTATATGGCTAATAAATGTATGCCTCCTCCTTTAAGAAAGAGATTGATCCTTTTCTACAAAAAAAAAATTAATTCCTAAAGGTTAGTGAGTCCACGATTATCTGTGTTTATTAAATAAACTTTGAGGAACTCTCACACGGCTTTTGATGTCATCTACATGCAGATGAATTCCAAATGTCCACTCTGCCTTGAACTTTTCCACTGACTTGTCCTCTCAGTATATAAACCTGTTTGTCTATTGGGCATTTCAGACTCCACATAGCCAAAGAGTATGCCAGGGTTTCTCCCTGTATCTCCATCTTTCTCACAGCAGAGAACAATTGCTGAACAGTGTGTCTGCCACTACCCCGCAGGCTTTACAGATAATTAACTCATTGGGTCCTCACTACCCAGGAGATTGGTATTCATCTGGTCTCATTTCATGAATGCAGCAAACCCTAGCAAGTCTGTAGCCCATGTGCCTACCCACTATGTTAGTAAAAAGTTTCAGCATTCACCCAATAGCCCAAGTCAAATACCTAAAAGTCACACTTGGTCCTCCTATTTTCCGACTGGTCTACCTCCACACCTCTGTGGGCCCAACCTCCAAATCCTATGCACTCTGTCCATGACTTGGTCTGTAAAGCAAGCAAACAAACAAAACCCCAGCACTCTGAATATCTGACTAGATCCTAAACTCTACAACCTCAGGGAGTAAACCTGTGCTGTTCTTCCAACAAAAAGCTTTACATTGAGTAGACTGCCTGGCTATAAAACCAATCTGGTTTTCAAACATGGAGAAATCCAAATTACATATTCTCCCCCTGTGGGAAAAGGCTAGAAACCTTCCTTAAACTTGCCCGCTCTAATTCTACCTCTCAAAACCACATGGATCTCTACCAGTCTGCCCCACCTCCTACCCTGCCCCCATTGGACCTAGGGAAAACTTGACACTCCCTCTGTTCAGCCATTCCCAACCCCTCACCCCCTCCAGCAGCAACAGAATCACCAGAATCGCCCTGCTCTCCATTTGGTTAGCTTACTTCTGCAATGTGATTAGGAAGGCCAAGCAAAAAGGTCTTCCGGGTTCTGACACCTGAGGGAAGTTCAGACCAGTGTGATATGAAGCCGCCAGGCCTGGATTAAATACAGATCTGGCTAGACCCAGAAAGCTGGAGATTGTTCGGCCTTCCACTGCCAGGGCCACTCATTGGTACTGGCCACCAAAGTGAAAAGACAGAAGCCAAAACTACCGACAGATAAGAAAGCTTATTTAATGCAGTGTCTGGAATCCAGCTCTTCTTTTTAGGAGGATTTTCATAAGGCGTTTCAAGATATCTTTTAAATTGTACATCAATGTGTGGTTTCCATTTTCTTTTATAATTGTCATCGTCAGGTTGGGGAAGGTTGTTTAGACTCTGAAGATAAACTTGAGGTAAGCCAGAGCAGTTTAGATACAGAGAGATACATTTCCTGCAGGCAGATCTAAATTAAAATAGGGTAAGCATTCAGCAAGAAAGCAAGTCTTTCTTAATGATACCTGACCTTCACCAACCAGGTACACTGGACCTGACCACCTTGTGGGCTAGAATGTGGATCTACCGGTGCAGTAAATCACAGAAACAATAGGAAATTCCCCCAAACACAGACATGATGTTCTAAGAAAAGCCCAAATCTAGTTAGGCAATAACTTTAGTTACTTAGAAGGTCTCTGTGACTTTAGAAGGTTGAAAGATGGCAAATCAAAACTCCACACCAGAGACCTGAAGCCCACCCCTCTTTGTTCACGGTCTGCTTAATCATCATGGTAAAACTATATAAAGCTTGTCAAAGGGAAGCGTGTGCCCTCTTTTAAGGAACCCATACTCTCCCTTGAGCACGCCTCTTTCTTTCTAATACATTCTGTTTTCATCTATATTTTGGATTCACACAAGCAATAGGACGGCTGGGCCGTGTTTAAGGGGAGAGGAACAGTCTTCTTCATGCAAGGCAGCCACGTTGGGGAGATATCAGGCTCTTTTTAGGCCCAGCTCCTTGAAGATCTTAGTTCTTAAGAGCCAGCAGGCAAAGTTCAAACTGAAATAACTGCTGTCCATCACGGGTTCCTACTACCAGGCCTCTCTATGACCGGGGAAAAAAGAACCAAAAAGAGAAAAACTGAATCCTACTTAGGTATTAGAAATGCAGTGTCTTCATCTTCCGATGGGAAATACTAGGAAAGAAAACACATAATCCAAATCCAAATATTTCTTGATGGTAGAATTTGCAGCTAAAGTCAGGGCTAGGGATAGGAAGCCTCTGTATTTTCCCCATCAGCCTCTAACCTCCAACACACAAAAAGAAGAAAAAGCACGTTACAAACATGGGCACAAACTACCTGGCAGGTAAAATATTTTAAATCATTAGAAAAGTTCTATCAAACTGGTTCAACCTCTATGGAAAATGGTATGGAGATTCCTCAAAGAACTAAAGATTGGGTTAGCATTTGAACCAGCGATCCCACTGCTGCAGATCTACCCAAAGGAAAATAAACCCACATACAAAAAGCCGCCTGCACTGGCCTGTTCATCACAGGACTATGCACAACTGCAAAATCACGGAGCCAACCTGAGTACCCACCAACAACTGACCGGATAAAGAAAATGTGGTATATAGACACCCTGGAATACTGTGCAGCCATAAGAAAACACAATCATGTCCTTTGCAGCAACACGGAAAAGGCTGGAGATCATCATCCGAAGTGAACTGACTTAGGGCCTGAAAACCAAACACCACATGTTCTCACTCATGTGGGAACAAGAGGGTCCTGATGATGAAAATAAGGCGCACTGGGGACACCAACATGGGCACAGGCGGGGAGGGGAGTTAGGGTTCAGAAATTACCTGTGGGGACCATGTTCAGCGTCTGGGGAATGGGCCACCTGAGACCCAATTTCCACCACGACATAATATATCCATGTAATGAACATACATGCGTAGCTCCTGAATCTAAAATAAAACTTTTTAAAATGGGATTTCTATTTAAAAATAGAAAAGTACCACCAACATTAGATATTTCACGCAACTTTAAAAAAGCCAACAAAAATATGATTGTGGAATAATTAAGGTGATTCCATACTTTGCCTGACAAAAAACGAGAAGACAGTGGCAGAGCCAAAGTCATTTCTGTTGGTCTAAATCCAGCCCCAAATAGCAAGGATGAAATACACAAACCAAAAGATGAGAGGTACCAAGTTTTCTTTGCAAATCACCTATCAACAAGTCAGTGCTGGAACTGCCAACCGTTTTGTAAAGACACTCAAAATATGCAGTGAGCGCCAAGTGTGCTGAGGAAAAAGCACCTGCCCAATTATAATTTATGTTTAAAAAATTAAAGAACACTATATATATTTAATGTGTTTTAAAACATATAATAGAGAGGGAACTATTTAAACTGTAAAATCTCATGAAGTAATCCGTGAGAAAAACAGAGTTTTCATGAATAAAATTTTATTTCATGATGCTACTACAGAGTCTAGTTCACATAAAATGTACTTAATGATTATTCATATTTCTTTATTTTGCTTCTAGAAAAAATATTTTTTTCTAGCCATGAGTAACAAATTGACCCGTAGGACAAAACACAACAAAAGAAAACAGAAGAGTGAAGAGCCAGAGTTTGCAAAAATTCTGTTACTATCAGACTTACGCAGCAGTAGTTTGCATGTCGTGCCAGCTTTTGCTGAAGTTCTGTTTTAATTCATTCATCAGGTTCATGCCGAGTTTTTGTTTTATCTCGACCAGATGCCTTTCTTTGGCTGACAACACTTGTCGCAGTGTTGTAATCTCGTCTTCGAGCTACAGGTAGGAGGGAAAATGGTGGGGGAAAATGTTAGACCAGGTGAAAAATACACTTGGAAAAGCACCGGGTACCCTTAAGCAGCCTTTGAACCCTTGTATTTACAGAAAGACACCTGCGTGGCTTGACCAACACATCTCATACAGGGGATATCTAAAAATAGAAACAGATTTTTTTAGTCTTAATGATTATAAAAGTAATCAATGCTGCGTGTTTTAAAAAAGCTAGATTTTACAGCAAAACAGAAACAAGAAAATCAAAATCACTTGTAACCTACTAGGAAATAGTTACTGCTTATCTTTTGGATTCTAAACTTCCAAACATATTTCTGAAGTTGTACATGGAAATAATTTTTGGACAAAAATTTCTTTGTACTATGCATATTCTTTTATAAAACAACTTCTTTCAAGTGTCACTAGTCAGTGTTGTTTATTTTTTGCCAACCATACACAGCTTGCCTTGGTGCAGAAATGGATCTGGCAGACAGTGTGGTTTTGCCAAGCTAATGCCTTAAGGATGTGTGAAAGAAGGAAGCAGAGGAAGGTTGTAAGGGAATAACTTGTGTTGCTTTTTCTTTTTTAGACAGTTTTAACGACATATAACTGACACACAATAAGCTCTACATATTTGAAGCATGTAATTTGTAAGTTTTGGCATAAGTAGTCACCCATGAAGCCACCATTAGAATCAAGGCAGTGAAGGTGTTCCTCAATTTCTAGTTGATCTTTGTAATTCCTTCCTTCCTCTTTCCTTTCCCCTACCCTGATGTCACCAGGCTATCATCACTCGCCTTCTTTCCTTCGCTAGAACCTAGTTTGCATTTCCTAGAATTTTATACAAATTGAATCACACAGCATGGACTCGTTTTTACCTGGCTTTGTTCACCCAGCATAGTTTTCATCAAGATTGCTGCATTATCAATGAGTCTCCCCCCCTTTTTTTTGCAGAGTAGTATTCCATTGTATGGATATACCACAGCTTGTTTTTTATTCACTTGTGAAGCAGATTTAAGTTTGGCGAATGTCAATAAAGCTGCTTTAAACATTGATGTGCAAAGCTTTGCGAGGGCATATTTTTTCTTTCCCCTGTGCTGCAGAAAAGTAGATCTCTTCAGCATCGTAAAATTGCTTTTGCAAATGTAATTTCTAACAAAGGAGTTCTGTGTAATATCCAGATTTTAGAAAGTATTGTTATAGCCCGCAGGAATAAGTCTGAATAAATCACTGTCTTTGGTTTTAACTGATTGCCATACTTTATAATGTATTGCCCCATAATAATGGTTAATTTACATCTCAGTTTTCTGAAAAGTAGAAATACTTGTGATTTTTCTTTGTTAAACCAAAAAGTAATAATTAGACCTCCCTCGGTATCCCACATGCCTGAAGGTAAGAGAAGTCTGCCTCTTTACTAGATTTCTTATTAAGAAGAAAAAAAAAAAAACTTGGTGAGACCTTGTCTCCACAATAAATCAAAAAATTAGCCAGGCATGGTGGCACATGCCTGTAATTCCGGTTCCTTGGAAGGCTGAGGCAGAAGGATCTCCTGAGCCCAGCAGGTTGAGGCTGCAGTGGCTGTGAGCATGCCACTACACTCCAGCCTGGGCAACGGAGTGAGACTCCAACTCAAAAAGAAAAAGAAAAAAAGAAAGGAGTAGTTATGTCTCATTTACATTCAAAGTCTCACTCTTAAAAAAGTTTTTTTGGCTGATCACAGTACTCACACCTGTAATTCCAGCACTTTGGGAGGCTGAGACAGAAGGATTGTTTGAGTCTAGGAGTTTGAGATTAGCATGGGCAATCTAGCAATACCATGTCTCTATAAAAAAAACTTTTTTAAAAATTAGCCAGGCATAGTGGTATGCGTCTATAGTCCCAGCTACTCAGGAGGCTGAGGTTGAAGGCTCTCACCTAAGCCCATAAAGTTGAGACTGCAGTGAGCCGTGAGTGTGCCACCGCACTCCAGCCTGGGCAACAGGGTGAGACTCCCATTCAAAAAAAATTCAAAAATAAAATTTTAAGTGTCAGTCTACTTCTGACCACAAACTGCATCACTGATCCCGACAGTTATCTTGCAAACGTGTTCCTTGTGTCATTAGAGACATCACCGTTAGAAAAACAGTCTGCCTTTGTAAAAAAAAAAAAATAAATAATAATAATAGCCTTTTTACTAAGCACAAGGAAAATTTTGTCCCAATGCTGGGCAAACAGGAATAGTGTTGTGATCCTTTATATACACAAATAATGACTTAAGCAAAACAGGCAGAAACACCAAATCATAAGCATCTTAAATTCCACAGTAGAAGAAAACAATATCTTGTGGGTTTTAATATCAGCAACATGTCCTGGTCATATAACATTATCCATATCTTTATGTTCATGGAACAACGTTTAGATGTTCACAGAAATTTTCTAGTATCAAAAATGAATAACATATTGTGTAACCATGGTATAATCAGTAGAACCCTATCTCTTCTGGAGAGCAAGTGTCTTCAGAGTGCATACGTAAATTGATTACTGCAAAAGGAGCATAGTCAAGGATCACCAAAGGGAATGATGCTTTTAGTCGCTCCACTAAATGTGAACACACTGTTATTTGAAAATTAAGCCCCAGCCAGGCTCGGTGGCTCAGCCTGTAATCCCGTGCTTTGGGAGGCTGAGGTGAGTGGACTGCCTGAGCCCGCAGGTTTGAGACCGCCTGGGCAACTTGGTGAGACCTCATCTCTACAGTAAATCAAAAAAATCAGCCGGGCGTGGTAGCGCGCGCCTGTAGTTCCAGCTACTCGGAAGGCTGAGGCGGGAGGATCGCCGGAGCCCAGCGGGTCCAGGCTGCGGTGGCCGGGAGCGGCCACTGCACTCCAGTCTGGGCGACAGAGTGAGACCCCGACTCAAAAAAATTTTTTTAAATAAAAAAATAAAAAATAAAATTAAGCCCCTCCACTGCACTCCAGCCTGGGCAACAGAGAAAGATTCCAACTAAAAAAAAGGAAAAAAACAATTAAGCCCCTCTATTCTTTTGTTATCATGTCATATTTCACTTTTTCACCTTTGTCCATATGTTCCCCTCTGTTTAATCTGCTGCCTAATATTTCTCATGGTTGTATCTCTTACTTTCTTACCACAGAAAATGCTTAAGCTTAATGTTAGCCTTTTAGTCTCTATTAAAAAGCAATACTTTCTTTTAGAATGACTGAAATTACTGGGAGTTTGGTTTTTTGGCACATTGAGTAGTACTGTAGTTTCCAGTGTGTAAAAAAAAAAATGGGAAAAATCTTAACTTGCAGAAATAAATTATAGATATACAAAAGGAGAAAGAGACTTAAACATCTTATTATTCTTAAGTTTATATCCATGGAACCCCAAATATGTATTCAAAATCATGGGGGACTGTGGGTTCTTAATTAGTTGTCTGGGAATAGGGCATGAATAAAGTTTCCATTAGATTTTTAATAAAATCTTGATCCACAAAAAGTGACAGAGGCAAACACCGAAATGACCAATTTTCTAAACATCAACCAAAAGAAAGAAATACAAAGTCCCACACACTTAATAATTTAAAAATCCCGGCACACCTTAAAAGGTGTTTGTGGGGAAGAGACCTCTGATGATGGAGACATGATCTCAGTTACTGGGTCTCTTCTCAGTTTCTACAATAAAATTCTAGCCACGTCAATGAAATATAAAGACTCACACTTCTTAAAGTTTTCAGCATACTTCTTGGAGAGATATGCCAAAAAAAACTATTAAGTAAATCCCCAAAATTGAAAAATCCGACTATCTTAAATTAACTTGCAGGATTCAAAATGGCCAACCACTTCTCCATCGACAGAGCAAGACTCCGGCCCAGCAAGGTCTTTAATCACAAATACTCTAAATGCTGATGACAATGAAGTTTGACCCTTCGTTTGACTGATAGGATTTTTTGGTTTGGGTATACTAGTGGTTCTTACCTCAGTTAAGAGGCTACCCAAAGAGTCACCCAAAGAGTATATTTAAAATACAGATTCTCAAGAGTATGCTTCCTTTTTGGTGCCCTGAGTATCTGATGTCTTAAATTTGGGGGGGGCCAGACTAGAAGCGTTACTGAACAAGCACCCCAGACATTTTGATGCAAATAGTATGGAAACCCTCTATTGGAAGTACGTTTGTAATCCATATCAAATTTGGAATGAGATGGAATGCAGGTAAATCATATTCATTTATGAAAATATTTAATATGTCCTTTCCATTTCAATTTTTTTTTAGTTAGAGTCTTACTCTGTTGTCCGGGCTAGAGTGCAGTGGCACAGCCATGGTTGCTGCAGCCTCAGCCTGCTGGGTTCAGGTAACCCTTCTGCCTCAACCTTCCAAGTAGCTGGAACTATAGGCATGTGCCGTCACACCCAGCTTTTTATTTTTTTATTTATTGTAGAGACAAGGTCGTGTCAAGTTGCCCGGGCTGATGTCAAACCCCTGGGCTCAGGCAGTCCTCTCACCTCTGCCTCCCAAAGTACTGGGATTACAGGTGTGAGCCACTGCACCCGGCCCCATTTTAATATTTAAATAATGATTTTCTCATTATAGACTTACAGTCTAGTTCTTCAGTTTCTTGACTCCCTAGAAGCTCTCCTTGTAGGATAAATATTTATGTCCACGGTTAGAATTTGAACTTGATCATTTAAATGTGAGTTAACAGGAAAATAACAAGCATTGGCAAAGATAGAGAGGAATTAGAACCTTTGTACCTTGCTTGTAGGAATGTAAAATGGTTCAGCCACTGTGGAAAACAATCTGACACTTTCTCAAAAATGTTAAACACAATTGCTCTTTGACCCCCAAATTACACACATAGGTATAAAACCCCCCCAAATGAGAACAAGTAGTCAAGCAAACACATGAACAGTTATGTTCATAGCAGGACTATTCACAGTAGCCAAAAGGTGAAAACAGCCCAAATGGCCATCAAGGGATAAGTGGATAAGCAAATTATATTACGTAAATATATTAGGTAAGTAAAGTGGAATATTATTCAACCATAAAAAGAAATGAGATACTGATAAATGCTACAACATGGATGAACCTCAGAAACACCAGGCTAAGTGAAGAAGCCAGACACAAAAGGAAGCCAAATACACTGTATATGAAATACCCAGAACAGGAGAATTCATAGAGACAGAATGCAGACCAGGAGTCACCAGAGGCTGGGGGAGAGGGAAACAGGAAGCAACTGCTTAATGAGTACAGGGTTTCCTTTCAGGGTAATGAAATATTTTGGAACGAGACAGAGGTGGTGGTTCCAATACAGGCCACTAAATTGTTCACTGAAAAATGGGTCATCCTAGCCGGGCTCGGTGGCTCAGCCTGTAATCCCGTGCTTTGGGAGGCTGAGGCGAAAGGATTGCCTGAGCTCAGGGGTTTGAGACCCACCTGGGCAACTTGGTGAGACCTTGTCTCTACAATAAATCAAAAAATAAACTGGGCGTGGTAGCGCGTGCCTGTAGTTCCAGCGGGTAGAAGGATCGCCTGAGCCCAGCAGGTCAAGGCTGCGGTGGCCATGAGTGTGTCACTGCACTCCAGCCTGGGTGACAGAGTGAGCATCCGATTTAAAATAAGACGGGGGGGTGTCATTTTATGTTATATAAATTTACCTCAATAAACATGCAAAAAAAAGTGTGAATTAACTAATCTGAATTAGCTAATGAATTAGCTTCAATATGTAACATATAAGATTGAAAATTTCTTTTTCTTTATCTTTTTTTCTTTTTTTGAGTTGGAGTCTCACTCTGTTGCCCAGACTGGAGTGCAGTGGCATGCTCTCGGCCACCGCAGCCTCGCCCTGCTGGGCTCCAGCGATCCTTCTGCCTCAGTCTTCCGAGCAGCTGGAACTACAGCTGTGTGCCACCATGCCTGACTAATTTTTGATTTATTGTAGAGACGAGGTCTCGCCAAGTTGCCCAGGCGGGTCTTGAACCCGTGGACTCAAGCAATCCTATTGCCTTCGCCTCCCGAAGTGCTGGGATTACAGGCTGAGCCACTGAGCCTGGCTGAAAATGTATTTTTTATTGTATCTGCTAGAGAACATAAAATTTCTAACTGAAACCCAGAAGAAAAAAAACAATATTTGCATAAACTGTGAATCATCAGCGTGATGTTTAGGAGTAGCCACATTTGGTCTCCTGTGCTTCCAAGTTTGCCTCCTCGTGCCTACTCCACCTTTAGCTGAGAGACCCAATGCAGATACTATCTGGGAGGGGCATAACAGTAAGACATTACAGTTAGGGACACATTAGCTGTTCTCTAGGTCAGTCCAGAAAGAATGAAGGTCTTAAGGAGCAAAAGAGAAAGGTCTGCCGCCTGAACCACTTCTTTGCAAACCTAAGACACAGCTTGAGGGCATATGTGTTCTCTTGGAACCAGACACCCGAGAAAGAGGCCAACGCCAAAAGAGAGACGGAGGTAGCAGGAAATAGGGCTTACCTACTCCATAATGCAGTCCAGTGTTTCTCCTACTCCTATTAATGCCAATTTCTCTTAAGTCATTTTTATCTCAGGGACATTGGCAGTACTTGACGGTTATGAAACCACAGATTTATAGTACTAATGCTAACACTTTATTCTTTTCAAAAAGCAAAGATACATTATGGAATGCTAAGCACAAAATATCTCTCAGTGAACTTCAAAAGGGTGTGAAATGATAGTGGCACCGAATTATTGAGCAAATTTATTTAAAAAGGAAGAAGAAAAGAAAAGCAATGTGTACAGACCTCAGCAAAGATGTTAGGAACAGCTGGTAATAAGATTAATGAAAATAAATAGCTGAAACAAAATAGCTCCTCATCTATTGATAAGTTTGCAAAAAGGCATATTCTACTTTTGGCATTTACAAATATAAATATTAGTTTAAACTATAAAATAATTCAAGCTAATTCTAAATATTAATTGTACACCTCCTATATACAAACCACTGCAACAGATCAGAAGTGATACTAGCCTCATATCTGAGGAACTTTTAAGAACAAGCATATTGGCCGGGCGTGGTGATTCACATCTATAATCCCAGCACTTTGGGAGGCTGAGATGAGAGATTGCCTGAGCCCACAGGTTCTAGACCAGCCTGGGCAGCTTGGCGAGACCTCAACTCTACAATACATCAAAAATTAGCTGGGTGTGGTGGTGCGTGTCTCTAGTTCCAGCTACATGGAAGGCTAAGGCAGAAGGATCACCTGAGCCCAGCAGTTCGAGGCTGCGGTGGTCGTGAGTGTACTACTGCACTCCAGCCTGGGTGACAGAGTGAGATTCCAACTCAAAAAAAAAAAAAAAAAATACACATATTGCATGACCATAATAAATTCAAGATAAAACTGTGTTAAAAGCAATTCTTCTTTTAAAATGCTGAATTTGTTCAAGATGTAAGCCTTCTGGACACTATTTATTTTATTACTAATTTCTCTATGTCTCCCACTCAAAGGAGACACATTCCTTTTGCCAGCACTTGGTAAGCACACAAAAATAGGTTGGCTGTGTGGGTGAACGGAGTTACGAGCTCAGCCGAAGTCCAGGGGCATCTTCCTGGGAATATTAGCAACAAAACAGCGTGGGCTAAAGCAGAAGGGAGGAAGAAAAGGAGAGCTGGAGGGAAGGGATCCAGCGTAGCCAGAAGGCAGTAGGAGGTGTCAACCTAAAATAATCGAAAGGATCAGAACCCAGTTTGAAAGAGTTTCTTCAAGCTCGAAGCTGAGGATAGACATTCAGGAAACACAGACTCCAAAGAATGGGGTCACTGCTCCCAAGCTGAAAAGTTAAGGTCTTACTGATACAGGCAAAACACAGATTGAACAGGATTACATGTTCCTTACGGGGCTGGTTTATGAGTTACTGCGATTTGACTAGTTACAGCTTGTTTTCTTTTCCTTTTTCCAATTTAATGGTGTATGTTTAACAATCCATGTTAGACAATATGAGGTCTGGGTGCAATATGGGTTCGAGAAAGAGGGACGTTAATCTACAATAAAGATCAACTGTTAAGAGGAGAGGGATCTTCTCTGGTGCCATTTAGTCTTTTAAAAAATATTTTACAAAACAACATAGGTAAAAAAAGGCTCATCTGTAATCAGAGAAACAAAGGTTACAGCTGCCTGCGACAGCACTCAGGTGCTCTAATCATACTCCTTTAAGGCTCAAAATCTTTACCGTTCCAACAGCTTTGATTGTAAATTACTTATTTTCACGGAGGAGATGAGGAAACCAGGCAGAGGAGGGAAACAGAGAGAGGCGGACACATGGCCCCCTGGAGACCCCTTTGCCGCAAAGCAGTCAGAGGTCAGCAGTCCTTGTGCACAGGGGTCTTGCTTCGGATCGTGACCACAATTCCGTGCCTGACCCCAAGGCATGCATCAGATTGGCTGGCCTGTGCGGTGTCCCCAAGGGGTCCCCAAGGGCTAATGGACCCAGCAGGCTCTTCCCTCAGACACTCAGAGGAGTTGCTCGTGACCAGGGAGCTCAGAAAGAATGTCTGTGGAGAGCTGAGACAGAGGCTCTCCAAAGAACATCTCAGTTCTTCATAAGGTCAACGGGGAAACTGCTGACATGGCTCTCTGTGTGTTTTTGTTATAATTAGTTACTGGCATGGGACGTAAAATCTGAACGCGTCTGTGATATCAATTAGCTCGAGTTGCTGTGCACACTTGTGCATGTGCACTTCTAAAAAGGCAGGAAAAGTAGATTTAAGAAAGGAATGAGCACAGAGCAGAGGGTGCCTGAGGCCAAGGCGCAGACGGGAAGTGGGAAGAGACACACTTCCTCGCTTTCCTGGGGCCTGGGACAGGGGCTGTGCCCCCGTGCCCCTGCGAGTCCCAGTGCTACACGTGGCAACATGTGGTTCTTTGGAGTTAAAGAACTCAGAGATAAGAGCCTGGCAGCATGGAGGTTAATGCGTTCTGAAGGATGCAAACGTGCATCCCAGGAACTTGAACACTGTGACAGAGAGTCTGGCGTTATTTCCAGAAGTCAGGCTCAAAAATCTTAGGAATGAAATACTGTGGCCAAACGAGACAGGAATTTCTGAAAAATGTCAAGATTTTACATTCTTGGGCGTTCATTTGAAACCAACGCTTACATTCTTCTTGATTATTTAAGTCATATGTGCTCACTGTTGGCACTTAGAAAGTAAAAATTGTGACCAGGCTCAATGGCTCACACCTGTAATCCCGGCACCTTGGGAGGCTGAGGCAGTAGGAATCGCTTGAGCCTAGGAGTTTGACACCAGCCTGGGCAACATAGAGGGATTTTGTCACTACAAAAAAAAAAAAATAGCCATGAGTGGTAGCACATGCCTGTAGTCCTAGCTACTGGGGAGGCTGAGACAGGACTGTCTGAGCCTAGGAGGTCAAGGCTGCAGTGAGCCAGGATTGTGACACTGCACTCCAGCCTGGGCAAGAGAGTAAGATCCCAATGAAAGAAGAAAGAAAGAAGGGAAGAAAGGAAGAGAGGGAGGGAGGAAAAGATTGCACAGTAATCAAACATTAATATATTTATATATATCCCGGTAATCTCCAGAAGCCAGAAAAGTCAAGGCATTTTATAGCATTGTTCTGCCACAGAGGTTGTGCCTTCTCAACTAGCACTATCACCATGAGGGAGTGAAGATGCAGCTTAGACACTGTTGGTTTACACCAGTCTATAGAGCATTATTTGTGGACCCCACAATTGACGTGCCCGGGTCATGAATCAGAATTGCAGGCTGAAAGAAAATGTGGAGTTAGTTGTCATCTGCTAATGTGGCAGAGAGGGGCTAGAAACAGTCAAAATTATTTTTTTTTTAAATTCAACCTGCAAGTTCCAAACCTGCTAGACATGGGACGTGAGAAAATCAAATAGCCACAGGTTGCTTTCCTGTAAGTGCAAGATAATAATCGATTCACGACCTTACCCATCCCCCCAACCCACTCTTTGTAAAGTTATCAGTTTAAAACCCCTGCTTGTCATGTATATCCTGGAAACAATTTGTTCTTTGGAAATCTGTTTTTGCTGAATACTACCTTGCAAATTCCAAAGAAAAATGGATAGCCATACAATCTGACCGCCTCCCTTACCTAAACTAACATATAAAACCCTTCTCTTCTTTCTCCGGGTTGCTCAGCCTTGGAGCATTGGCCCACTGAGTCACACCGGTGCTAATAAAACACTACTTCCTAAGATAGACTTGGTGTCACAGTCTCTCTGTTTTCCTGCAACACGAATGCTGACCTTGCCTGTACACTGTGGTATGTGCTGCCAGTCGGTGGCCACAGATAGACCCAAAGACCTGGCTCTTGGACTTGAATCTCTGTGCTCAGTAAAATCATTCATGGTTTTACCAGGGGAACAAGTTGCTCTTTTATTTTAAAATTAAATTATTTTAGGGAGTGTCTTATAAAAACACTTGAAAAGTCTGTAATGTTATGATGAGCTGTCACAAACACATAATATCAGAATGTTAGAACTCAAAGAGTCCAGGGTGGACAAAGTGGGGAGGGAGTTAGGTGAAGCTAAGAGCTTTGTCCTCAGCCTGTGAAAAGGCAGGAGCAGGAAAGTAAAGCCTTGGTTCAGGGGAAACAGTCCCAAGACACAGGATGAGGGAGGAAGGCTGCCCTCAGCTCCTCGGGCTCTGCTGGTTCAACTCACGTGAGGAGCCCTTGTTCCAACCATCTACCAGAAATTGAGCCCGCGGGTTCGAGACCCACCTGGGCAACTTGGCAAGACCTCATCTCTGCAATAAATCAAAAACTAGCCGGGTGTGGCAGCATGCGCCTGTAGTTCCAGCTACTTGGAAGGCTGAGGCGGAAGGATCGCCAGAGCCCAGCGGGTCGAGGCTGCGGTGGCTGCGAGTGGCCACTGCACTCCAGTCTGGCCGACAGAGTGAGACTCCAACTCAAAAAAAAAAAAAAGAAATTAAAGGCTCCTCAGCAAAGTGCCTATGAGTTAGTGTGGATTGCAAACAAAAGGCTTGAACAAAGAGCCTTATGCTCAAATCGCCCTAGGTTTCCTTCTCATCTCTATTCTGGTTCTATAGCAATCACATAAGATCTAGTGAGGCCTCATTTGAGCATAGCTTTCCTCCTTACCCAAGAGCTTTACCCTTCTGCAAAATAATACACAACTTAATACACTGAGCTGCTTTCTAAGACTGACGTTTTCATTTTTAAAAGTTCATTTCAAAGTATTTGTTAAGTTTTTTTTTTTTGAGTTGGAGTCTCACTCTGTCACCCAGATTGGAGTGCAGTGGCCGCTCCTGGCCACTATAGCCTCGACTTGCTGGGCTCTGGTGATCCTTCTGCCTCAGCCTTCCGAGTAGCTGGAACTACAGGCACGCGCTACCATGCCCGGCTAATTTTTTATTTATTGTAGAGATGAGGTCTCGCCAAGTTGCCCAGGCAGGTCTCGAACCCATGGACTCAGGCAATCCACTCACCTCAGCCTCCCAAAGGCGCGGGATTACAGGCTGAGCCACCGAGCCCGGCTTTTGTTAAGTTTTTGACCTAAAACCAGAACCACTCTTTAAAAAGGAGATTGTACCTGTACCATGGTCTTGAGTGAATTCCACCAGGTTTGTAAGTGATTTATTATTCCCATGGTATTCTGATGCTAAAGAATGAGAAGTGCACATTTGGCTGGCCTCAGTGACTCAGCCTGTAATCCCAGCACTTTGGAAGACCCAGCACTTTGGGAGCACTTTGGGAGACCACTTTGAATGGCTTGCCTGAGCTTGTGGGTTCAAGACCAACTTGGGCAACTTGGTGCGACCTCTCTCTACAATAAATAAAAAATTAGCTGGGCATGGTTAGCACGTGCCTGTAGTTCCTGCTACTTGGAAGGCTGAGGCGGAAGGATCACCAGAACCCAGCAGGTCGACGCTGAGGTGGCCATGAGTGTGCCACTGCACTCCAGCCTGGGCAATGGACTGTGACTTAAAAAAAAAAAAGGTGCACGCTTAAAGCTAATTATCATTGTTGAGTAAGCAGCACAACCATTTATTCTACCACTGTAACCAACAGGTAATGAACAATCAGCATTAGAAAAATACCTTGGAAAAGCTGAATCATCTTGCAATGTATTTGTTTATAAATTTTATTAAATGAAGAACATGATTGCAATGTGGGATTGATGCAAAATAATAACAACTTGTAAGATCCAGAGATAGAATACTAAATATACCTGAACTAACTCTGCCTTTAATTCCTCCTTTTCTTCCTCGGAGAGGATGCTGGAGAAGTCAGCACCGGCTACTCCATCTTCATCTCGTCCCTTCAATGGTTCCGTCTCCAGTAAACCTTTGGGCAGAATCAATAAAACAGAAGGCAAACGTTACACGAACCTAGCCAACTTCTGTTTCCACAGCCCGGAGGATGAGATACCTTTATGGATCCTCCCACAGAAAAACAATGACAAATTTCAGAAAGGACAGAAATCTCCCGACATGTGTGAGGAGCTTCAAGAAAGTAAAGAACACTACGGCATCAAAAAACAAAGTAAACATGGGAATCCAGAGACGTAACAAGCAGGCTTTCATGGAGTGTTCCGTGTGCCACACGTCCGAATGCCGGCTTGGCGTCTCACCGCCTCAAGGGGTGTAGGGTCAGAGGACAAAGCTCAAGTCCCACCCATGGAGAAGAGTTTAAGGTGAGGCACCTGCATACCTCTGTGTCCCTACGGGGCCACACCTGAGAGACAGATGAGCAAGAAATAAACATCTTCCTTCTCTCACAGGGAACTGCAAGGCAAATTGCCCATCTTGAAACTCAGCGCTGAATGGACAGAGGTTCCCCTGAGAACCCTGAGTGGAACTGCATGTGAACTTACAAGTTGAATGCTCACTACGGGTGGTCCAAACAACCTCAAGGTCAGAATTTAAAATATGAAGGCCTTTTTCCACTCGGGATGTGGTAATACCCATAGCTGCAGCTGCAGTTGCAGCTGTGAGGCAACATTACAGAAACGCTGCCTCTGGGATAGTGCTGGGGTTGTTGACGCCATCATTGTGCTCCAGATTAGCCAGGAATACCTATACTTCTAACTTGTCATGTTGTGGCAGAGAGGGGCTAAAAACATTTAAGATCATTCCTTTTCAAAAACCAGCCTGCAAGCTCCAAGCCTGCTAGACACAGGACGTGAAAAAAACCAAATAGCCACAAGCCGCTTTCCTGGAAGAGCAAGAGAGTCATCGATTCATAACCTTACCCCCCCACTCTACCCTCTCTTCGTGAAGTTATTGGTTTACAACCCCTGCTTGTCATGTATATCCTGGAAACAAACTGTTCTTTGAAAATCTGGTTTTGCTAAATACAACCTTGCAAATTCCAAAAAAAAAAAAAAAAAAAGTATAGCCAAACAACCCCACCCCTCCCTTACCTAAACTAACATATAAAACCTCTCTCCTCTTTCTCTGGGTTGCTCAGCCTTGGAACATTAGCCTGCTGAGTCACGCCGGTGCTAATAACATGCTGCTTCCTAAAATAGCCTCGGTGTCAGGGTCTCTCTGTTTTCCCACAACAATGTGAGACAAATGCCTTATTATTTCAAATAGAAAGAAGTTCCCTGGAAGGACCTCTTAGCTTCTGGCTGACTCCAATGCCTGTGTTCTCCAGAGGGCCCAGGACACAGGCCCACACTCATCAGCAAACCTCATCCACTACGTGGTTCATGATGACTGGCATTTCCATGGGGGAAAGGAAGGGCTTTTAATACATTATCCTGGAACACACAGTCATCCCTATAGAAACAATTAAATTGGACACCTTCATACATCCACAGGGAAAAAACTATAAACATTTTCAAAGACAGTCTGGGCGTTTATGTTGATAAGCTTCTAGGTAGGAAGGAATTTTTTAAACAAGACACAGAAAAGGCAAACCATGAAAGAAAGAATGCATAAGATTAAGAATGGCTGTTCATCAAATTATGCTATATGAAAATGAAAAGACAAACCACAAATTGAAAGAAGAGATCTCATATATATATAATTAACAAAGGATTCCCAGAATACACAGTTCCTACACACCCATTTTAAAAACAGAAATAATCCAATAGAAATACAAGCCCAATGACCCAAGCAGATTCTTTATGGGGAGAAATTGCAAATGGTTAATAAACCTAGGAAAACATGTTCGACTTCATTGATTCTCAGGGAAGCACAAATTAAAAGTATTTCACTCGCTGGATTAGCTACGAAGTATCGTCTGGACATCGACTCATTTCTCCCTATAACTGGCTTCTTTCGGCCCTTCCCTCAGGGAGCGGCCTCTGGCCAAGGCTGATCTCTGACAGGTACGCATATTCCCAGTAAAGAGTCACGGGATGCAGGTGAACCACCAACGCTGAAAGCAGTGTAGGTGGCACTCTTAATGTCAGTGTAAACACTGCAGAGCAATTTGAATAATTAATTTGCCTGATTATAAAACTGCTAGCTGCACTGCCCTGAGGTGCAGATTCTTCACCACCCAGTCAGCCACCATCCGTGCCTTCTGTATGTTCTAATAAACAACGTCTTTCCCTGCTGGATCTCTGGGTGACTTCTTTGGAATAAGTAAACATTACGCACAAGCCTTCTCAGATCTGGGGTCACCGCACTACATGAGTAAACAGTTCGACATTATTGAATATTGGTCACTATGTGGAGGATAGAAACTCTCTCATATGTTGCAGCAAGAATATAAATAGATAAAAATTACTTGGAAAATAATTTAGCATTATCTATTAAAGTTGAACATTCACACACCCCACCACCCAGCAGTTCCACTCTATATACCTGAGATACTCTGTGTGAACTTCAGACGTTATACATGAGCATCAGAGGTCACTAACGAGAACTTTCATAGTAGCAACAAACTGCAAAAGTCACGCACGAGTCCATGAATAGGACAATGCACCAGGACACTGTGGTGCATTTGTACAACAAAGATTGGGTAACAGCAAGATGAATGCACTACAGCTACGGGCATGACATGGACGAAACTTGGGAAATGAGACAATGAGTGAAAAAATAAAGAATAATAAAGTATCATTCTACCTAAATGAAGCCCCAAAGCGCACACAACTGAAATATTATCTAGGAATAAAATTAAAAAGAAAGCAAGGCAAAGATAAAAATGTAGGACCATGGTTTCTTCAGAGAAGGGAGGAAAGGGAGATGGGAATGGGGGAGCCCACAGGGACGCCTGTAGGGAACCCCCTCGGGGATTAGTGGCCATGCTCCATTTCTGGGACCCCAAATTTCTATGCATGAATCTTTTCTGCACTTTACCTTTACTCTGTAAATATTCTTTTGTGTATTTACAATTATTTAATCAAACAACTGAAAATGGATTTTGTTGAAAGTCACAAGAGAAAGGGAGATAAGGCTCCTATAAAATCATAACATCTTTGGGTCAAGAGAGCAAAACACGGCCCGAGTGTGCATAGTCCACTCGCTGCTCCCATTCTTTTGAGTGAGTCAACAGGGTGCCACTGGCACCTTCAGATCACCGCCATCATGCTACATGCACTAGTAAACACGGCATATTGCTGATCCGTGCTCCTCAGATGCTCATCCTCTATTCCAGAGGCCAGCTGCAATGCGAAGTAACTTCCTTTTTCCTAAGTAACACCTGTTCGTTGTAGAAGACAGCATAACAAAAGTATTGACTGGCTAACATCAATATGAATCACACCACCTAGAAATAATTCCTTTTATCTTTCGTTTCTGATATTTCTTCTATTTTCTTCTATATGTGAAATGCATTTACTGTTGTGAACATGATTTATTTATTCAATAGGATACCATATATAAATGTCTTTTCATGCCTAAAAACACATTCTACGTTTATATATTTTCAGTAGTTGTATCTTATCTTGTCTCATGAACGATTGATCATTCACCCTGTTTTCTGGGAAGCTGTGGTCAACATCTCCCGGCTAAGTCATTAGGTAATATCTTGACGATTTTCTATACATTGGATTACTCGAAGGGCATGAATATTTTGAAACCTACTGTCAAAATTATCACCTAGAAAGGCTGTGACAGTTTTATGCAAACATCGGCAAGCTATGAGAATATGGACTCAGGAACTACAGAGAGCAGACTCTCAGTACAATAATGTAACTAGGTCAATTAAAAGGGAAAAATACTGTCATTTCTTTCTCCTAGTAAATAATTACATTTAATGTGGCCAATATATTTTCAGTCAATGTTCTAAGATACCTATCTATGCCAGGAAGCATCAGCGATTCCAAGCACAGGTACAAGAGATGGGCCAGGAGATATGCTGCCCCCTGTACTAGGGGTTAGGAGACAGCCAAGGGCGACAGCAAAACATTATGGTCTTCTCAGTTCAGCCTTGCCCAGGGGCTTATGGACATTGCTCAAACTCAGCAGAACCCAAATCCATAATCTTCCCCATCTTCACAGTTTGAGAAGACATAGTCCGGGGAACAGACAATAGTTTCGGGTACTTAGACTTTTTATGACATCAAACATCATTAGTATCTTTCTATTTCCTAGGAAGGAAAGAAAATCCAATATCCTATATAATTGATATTATATGAATTAGGAAACTTCAAGTGAATTTAGACCCAGTACCCAGCAGGTAGCTTTTACTTTTTAGGGGGTTGGGGAGGTGCATATACTTTACAAAGTGAGAAACTCTGCACTGGCCTTCCACTGTGATGGGTCACCCATACCAGTCCTCAGAGACATCGTGAATCTTTCACAGTCTCACTGCCAGAAACCACCCATTCAAGAAATCTGCCCGGAGACCAGGTTGTTTATTCATTTAGGTCTAAGTTCCTTATCTTCATTTTCTACTTATGCACACAGTTTCCTGACGTATCTGGTCCCAGTGGGTGTTTTCTGAGTTATACAGCTCAACAGAGGTGTGCCATGTAAACAAAAGCAAAATGAGACAAGAGCTGCTGTTTTTAGCAGAATATGTTCAATTCACTGGGTTAGGGAAGCAGCAATCAGATGATGAGATCAAAGGGTAATTCTAGAATCATGATGTAGGATTAAAAAAAAAGGTGATTAACCAGTGACACTAAGTCCAAAACAGGAGGGGAAAAAAAGCAAATGGTAAAATATATCAGGTGACAGATGGTAATGTGAAAAGGGCAATAAAACAAGCATAAAATTACCTAGTTACCATGGAAGCAGATATTAGAGAAGATTATAAACATATTTTTAACGAAAGCAATTATCAGTGGGAAAAATGCTCAAGAATCACAATTTTTAGCAGGTACCAGTATATAATGAACCAACTTCATGAACTTAACTCTCTTTTCCAAATGTGCAAACTGTGCCCCCTCTGTCTGACATAAAGGATAGAGCACTATACTGGGAGTCTAGGTGTGGGTGTACTACTAACTAGAAGAGTACATTTGATCTCAAATATCTCATCTGTAAAATGGATACCTCATAGAATTGTTGTTAAGATTAAGTGGCATTAAACCAGACAATATATGGGAAACGCTACATACCTTTAAATGTTCCATACAAACAATAATAGCATATTGGTGAAATTTAGGGGGGTAATCATTTTTTTAAAATTAAAGTGCTGCCGGGCTCGGTGGCTCAGCCTGTAATCCCACGCCTTTGGGAGGCTGAGGTGAGTG
>NW_007252251.1:1235382-1239496 GCF_000164805.1 Carlito syrichta | reverse complement strand
GCACTCCAGTCTGGGCGACAGAGTGAGACTCCAACTCAAAAAAAAATAAAAAATAATAAATAAATAAATAACTAAAATTAATGTGCTATATTCTCTGTAGCTTTCCCCAAAATGCAATATTTTCCTAGCTTGTCTAAGCCATCAGTTTGCCTGAGGGAGGGCAAAAAAGGTAAAAGAAACACAAATAAAAAGTTAGTTTTTAGAACGTTGGCATTTGATATAAGATATGCCAGAACCTCAGGCTATATGCATCTTGGAAAATACAGATGACACCACCTTATGGAAATTGGAACTGGCAACCAATTCCTATCAAAACCCTAAGTACACACACCATAAGAAATAAGATAGACAAGTGGGACCTCATCATACTGACGAACTTCTGCAAAGCAAAAGAAACCATCAAGAGAGCGGGGAGATAGTCCACAAAATGGGGAAAAATATTCTTGTCAACTGTCTATCTGGCAAAGGCCTAACATCTAGGATCTATAAGGAACTCAAACACGCCAAAAGGAAAAAAACAAAAAGCCCCATTAAAAAGTGGGCAAAAGACTTGACTAGACACTTCTCCAAAGAAGATATACAGACAGCCAACAGACACAAGAAAAAGTGCACAGCCTCAGGCATCATCAGAGAAATGCAAATCAAAACCACACTGAGATACCACCTAACCCCAGTAAGAATGGTCATCATCAATAAAACAAACAACAACAGATGCCGGCAAGGACGTGGAGAAAAAGGAACGCTTCTACACTGCTGGTGGAAATGCAAACTAGTGCGACCTCTTTGGAAGACAGTTTGGAGATTTCTGAAAGAACTAGAAATTGACCTTCCATATGAACCAGCAATTCCTCTACTGGGAATATACCCAGAGGAACTCAAATCATTCTACAAAAAAGATACCTGCACACACATGTTTGTTGCATCTCTATTCACAATAGCAAAAACATGGAACCAACCATGCTGTCCATCGAAGCTGGGCTGGATAAAAAACAATGTGGTACATATACACAATGGACTATTATGCAGCCATCAAGAAGGACAAACATATGGACTTTGCAGTAACTTGGATGGATACAGAGTCTATCACACTCGGGGATCTATCTCAGAAACAAAGAACAGAGTACCACATGTTCTCACTCAGAAGCGGAACTTGAACAATTACAACACTATAAGAAAGGGATTGGCAGTAGTGGGAAACTGCCAGGGGAGGGAGGGGCACACCTCATCAACAAGGGTACCAGCACAATGAACATTTGTATACCTAACCCTGAATTGTACCCCACATCTTTAAAAAAAAATTGCCAGAAAGACAACAGACTTGCAAAATAGGCAACTTTCACAGGAGGCAATGTTCTACCTCTCTTTATTTCTCTTTTGGCATATCAAAAGCCAAGCCTGGGACATCCGGCCAAGCAGTTCCCCTTAGGTACCCAGTGCACTGGGACTTACCAAGGATGTATGTGACTCCTATTTTATTCCTGGGACACAGTGGGAAGAAGAAAGGGACAAAGAGCAAAGAGAAAGAAGCTGCGAGACATGTGTGTTCAATCTTTCTCTTTGGGCTTGGACCCAGAAAGGATGAAGCATGCTAGATTAATAGAAGGCCCTGCTAGAGATTCCGTTTGCCCCTCCAGATCCATTCTCTACCCTCCTCCACCCTGCCTTGTACCCAGAGATGACCTAAGGATTACATCGACATGCGTCCCATACTCCTGGCCAATTAGGAGCACCCACGGGATATTGGAGAGCAGAAGGGCGTGATAGGCGTGTCCACACCTGACTGCCTCTCTCCCTGCCAGGCTGTATTTTGCAATTTCAGCTTTTGGACACCAAAGGCCACAGCTGCTGCTAAGATGCCCTCTTCTGCAGCTGAGCACTTGTCCACGTCTAAGAATTTCACCCTCTCCTCCGATTTGTTGACTTCCTACCGCGGTTGTTCTAAGGTGACTCAATGGCCCCTGTGGGGTTTCCTTAACTTTTGCCATTTTTCTAAGAGTCCATTCTTTAAACTTTCTAGAATCTGGCTCCCCTTTCGGAGCATGCCACCCATCTGCTTCTTTTCTGGTTCCTGGCTAGTACAGGAAGCCTGCCCCAATCTCCTTTTTGAACTTGAGTAAGAAATATCTTTCAGGCTGTCCCACACAAATCTGATACACGGTCACACCAATGTAAACTTGGCAGGTGCAGAGTGCTTGGGCAGAGGGGCCCCAGTGTTTAGTTCTCCAACTCACTCTTCTACAGTCAGTGAACCACAGAGAGGATCCATAACCTTCCACAGTACCCAGGGGGAAATTTGCTGCCTTGGCAAGGCGTTGGTGCCCTTCCCACCCCCACCCCCAGCAGGGGCTGGGGTTACTAGCCCTGGTCAGAAGTCTGGATGGAAGAAGTAGAGAGAATCTCCCATCAATGAGAGCCAAGACAAGGCTGAATCTGCTTGTAGGAGCTCCTGGGCCCAAATTCAGCGAAGGAGACAACATCATGAGTAATATCCACAGAAAATGTCAGTATCAGAGGACATCATATTCCCAGCTGCCCAAAGAGCCAGAGGAGAATACAAGGCACCGCCTGGGCCCGTCAGGTGAAATACATACCATATATGCCAGACACACCAGATACCTCCTTGGCTGTGACAAAGGGAAAGGGTAGCTGAAAAAAGGAGAAATCAGAGCTAGGAGATAATATTACCAAGGAGTTGAGTATTATTTAAAGGGGTCTTAAAAATGACATTGAAATAGACTAGACTTAATATTCGCTTTTCCACTACTCAAAGCCTACGGACTCATAATCAAATCAGGTATAAACTAAAAACAACAACAACAACAACAAAAACAAAACAAAAAAACAGCACATGGATGTACACCAATGTGTAGTGTGAATAAAATCTGCAACTCTGCTATTTTGCACGTAAAGACAGCCATTTTACTCTCTTTTACATGCAATGCAATATATGGAATTGTTTTAGTAAAGATGACAAATCATCCCAGATCTGATCTGATTATAATGGCAAGAGCTGCATTTCTGCATTGGCCAAGTGAGACCTCTGGAAAGCAGGTGTATGCCTTAAAGCACTCGTTGAATGTCACTATATGCCTGCTTCCACTAGACCTACAAGTGGCCAGAGGGGATTCCATTTAAGTCCCTTGCATACAGTTGAACAACACAACAAACAGAACCAGATTCAACTGAGAAGTCACTGGGGTCTGCTCCCAGTCTTGTTAATGAAGAGACACACTCACAGGACCTGGGGCTCAGTTTTGGGTTACTGGATTAACTTAGGCTTGTCCGGCTCCAAACGCTTCCTGTCTCTCAAGCATTTGAAGAATGCTGGCAAACGTGAATCAATAGATGTGCCTTAAAGAGCCTCCTTCAGCCTTGAGATGAAACCACCCACTGGTATTCACAGATTTTGAGTGTACCCTGTCAAACCCTCCTATGGACAAGGTGATGCTTCATGGCCATGACTGAGGCAGTACAGGTGGCTTTGAGATAAGATGATTACAATCTATGATTTTAGATAGGTGGTCATTTCCCACATTGTTGGAAAATATGTAAAAGTTAAAGAATTTGTTTTTAAATAGTAGAATAATCTTGCATCAGCCAGGCTCGGTGGCTCAGCCTGTCATCCCAGCACTTTGGGAGGCTGAGAAGAGTAGATTGCTTGAGCCCACAGGTTCAAGTCCCACCTGGGTAACTGGGCGAGACTGCACCTCTACAATAAATCACAAATTAGCCAGGTGTGGTAGTGCACGCCTGTAGTTCCAGTTCCTTGGAAGGCTGAGGCGGAAGGATCGCCAGAGACCAGAGGGTCAAGGCTGCGGTGGCCGGGAGCGGCCACTGCACTCCAGTCTGGGCAACAGAAGTGAGACTCCAACTCAAAAAAAAAAAAAAAAAAGCCAGGCTCGGTGGCTCAGCCTGTAATCCCGCACCTTTGGGAGGCTGAGGTGAGTGGATTGCCTGAGCCCGCGGGTTCGAAACCCACCTGGGTAGCGAGACCTCATCTCTACAATAAATCAAAAAAATCAGCCAGGCGTGGTAGCGCATGCCTGTAATTCCGGATACTTGGAAGGCTGAGGCAGAAGGATTGCCGGAGCCCAGCAGTCGAGGCTGCAGTGCC
>NW_007252251.1:1180598-1235362 GCF_000164805.1 Carlito syrichta | reverse complement strand
GGAGTGGCCACTGCACTCCAGTCTGGGCGACACAGTGAGACTCCAACTCAAAAAAAAAAGGAATAATCTTGCATCATATTAGGGAATTAAATAAATCTGGTTGTGTAACCAAGTAAAGAGAGAAAAGCATATGCTTTCAAAAAGAATATAAAAATGTCCTGGGACCTAATAAAAGAAGGAATGCAATAAAGTAGCTTAAATGAAAATTTTCCAAGTCTTAAATAATAGATTTAAGACTGTAATATTTATTACTTAATTATATTTTCTTCATGATGTTTGGTAAAAATAACTTCAGTCATTCCTTAAGATAAAACTTCAAAATATCTACATTTACTCCCCAAGGAAAAAGTTATTGAGCTAATCTCATTATTATTGAATTTATGATTATCTTTAAGTGCACACACAAAAAAATACAAGTCAATTCTAGGAGGATTAAAATTAAGGATATAAAACAAGCCAATTCATTAGAATCATACTTTCTGCACATTTAATAAACCTACAACAAAACCATACATATTATTTCTTATTCATTTCTGCTATTGGGCTGCTTCTCACTCATTTGCTAACAATTTGTATCTACTCTATTAATAAATCAGGAATGTGGTAGAAAAGTCTTTACATATGTTTTTTTCCTGGTGCCCTGTAGTTTGGGCAGAGACTTCCAATGCCAAGACCAATCAATACCTTGGGCAATTTATGCCCCTATATGCAAAAACCAAGGCTTGAACTCTAATGCATGGCATGCCAAGACAGTCTAACCCTGGCTCTGCCAAGGGTGGGGATTACCCATTCCAGCCTTTGAAAGTAGAGCAGAGAAATCTACAAGCACACACAGGCAACCAGAAAACACACTTCACACTCCCACCTCCCAGGGATCACCACTGCAACACCTCTGTGGACACTTCTCTGGATCTTTTCCTACACACTTCAGCACACATATTTTTTTTTTCACATTTTAGCATCTCTGAAATCAGGATGACTTTTACCATCAGTGATATCTCACAATTAATGGAAGCTTTCTTTCTCTTTGCTAGCGGTATATAAAACAATAGGTATCTAAAATCGTTAACGTATTATATATTATATTATATATTTATATTTACATATTATATATTTTGATAAGCCATTTATTTAAAAACTTGATTTTTTTTCCTGTTATCCGTTTTTAATTTATCCAAAACCCTACCGAAGTTTCCCAATTAGTCCCACAATCTACCTAGAGCTGATTTGCCCAAATCAACATCAAGTCCACAACCACACACCCACCTGGTATGTGCCTGAAGCCTTAAGCATCTTTTTCTCCCAATGAATAATGACTCATGGACGACACCTGGCGCTCTCTCTGCCCCATTCATCCCAATATTTTGACGAGTGATCCACTGGGTATTTGCCAGTCAGTGTAGCGACATCGAGGGGAGAGTACACCTTTTGGGATCAAACCAATCTCAGGGAGAGTTCCGCCCCTTTTCAACTTTGTAACTGCTACATTTTAAATCTCAGTCTTTTCATCTGCAAAACTGGGATAATAATGTCTAACCACAGGGTCCATTGTGAGAGATGAGAGTTTTGCAAAATGCCTAGCACAGTGTCTGGCATATAATCATCAGTGAGCACATGTTCGCTGCCAAACTGGTCATACTTGGGTAACAGTCTTTCTTGATCAGAGTTATTGAGAAAATGGAAGTGCTACAAGAGAAAAATACAGAAGCTATTATTTTGTCTTCAAGGGGAAAAATAGTTCACTGTGGAGTCACCCACACATGTACCTTCACTAACAACCAGCACAAGGTAGTCTGCAATTACATACAAATGAATGCCTGAGAAGCCCCAGGCCATGCTTCTCCTTCTAGCTGAATCTGCCTGATCCTTAGGAGGGAGGCCTATGTTCATTTGGCATTACCCTCTCTGGCCATCGCTCAATGGACTGGGAAGCGCACTGACCCAGAGGTCGCCTCTGAATTCCTCTCTTGGAATTTTGAACCAAAAGACACAGGACAGATAAGTGGAGTAAGAGTATACCAAGTCCTGGCAGAGCTGAGTAGTGTGGGCCTCAGCCTCCTCAGAGCTGCTCTAGGTCACTTATTAGTTCGTTCGTTCATTCATTCATTCATTCATTCATTCAACAAGCATTTATTGAGACTCTGTTAAGAGCTATGCAGGTCTCTGAGCTCCCTGGAATTTATAATCCTGCCATCCTGATGCCTGATTGTTTGACTTCTCCTGAATTTCCATGAGCTTTCTCTTAATCCTTAAAATAAACCTTATCTTTCACTGGAGCTAGTTTGAATGTCATTTTCTTTCTTTTTTTTTTTTCCCCAAACAAGAGCTCAGAGTTAAACAGAGACATAATATCACAGAATCCAGGTAAAAGAGAGATCATTATGAACTCTCTACCAAGTTCAGTTCTATAACTTCAGTGACTTGCCATGACCTGAAATTAATTATAAATTTCATAAATTATGTGTTGCCCCCGTTTAAGATCTTGTCTGATATACGTGGTCTAGGAACCTAAACCATACCTGAACAATAGACGGCCATTTCCTTCTTTGCTTCCCTTGAGCCCAGTCCTCTCCACTCCACAGAGGGCAGGATGGAAGGCAGCAGTCACCTGGCCACACAGTGTCCCCAGCACGCCTTGACACGGCGGCATTGTTCAGGGTATTTGGGACTATAGCGACCACTGTGTGGTCTGTGGTCTCTGTGTGGATTTGGAAGGCATCATTAAGGTTTGGCCTTTCAATCATTTATCCAGACACATCCCTGTACATGCACAGAGAGAAGTTGAACCAGGATTCTGGTTCAACCAAAAGGACTGGAGACCCTTCTGGATCTATCTAGAATATCTCTGGAGAGTCAACCAAGATGTCCTTGGAGGTGAGGGTAGAGGACTGGTTTCTTGGTGCTTCCTGAGTATGTGAGAAGTTGGGCACAGACTCTGCAACTGTGGGCTTATCTTTAGAAGTTACGTTCCTCTTTATCTGCCCTGAGAAATGACAGGTAAGTGTTCTCTACTCCAGAGTTTGAGGCCGAGCTCCCTTGCCTGGTCCTTCACGGCTGGGGCCTCCTCAGAGAACGGACCAAGCCAGAATCCATGATGCCAAGCGGATCACAGAGTCACAGGTGGCAGCCAAGGGTATGTGTCTCCAAACTGATGATGGGAGTCACCGGGGATTAAGCCTGGAGTTGAGGATCAAAGATAAATTGGACTGTTTTCTGAGAAGCTAAACAGTCCGACAGGGGTAAAGTCCAGTTTCGGAGGTCAAGGCTGTGTCTGGGAAAAAAATAAAGCTGGGTCAGAGACACATGGTGAAGACAAGATTTGGAGACTAAGAAGAAAGCACTCAGCATAGTTTGCCTCAAAGGCTCTGTGCAGTCTCCTCCAACTTTGAGCTACAATTTGGGCATGCCGGCTCATTCCTGCCCTTTGGATTTAAAGGCTCCCTTCACTGGCACAAGCACCTTCTTTAGGAAGATGACAGTGCCTGGAGTGAAGGCTTGAGGGCTTTGGACGCGGTCTCTCTCAGCAGGGCGTTCATCATACATACTTTATCAGTGCCTGACCCAGGCTCAGGCTCTCACAACCTTCTCCCTTGTGCTCTAGTTGATCGTACGCCTCATCTCCCTTCTAGAATGTAGGCAACAGAATGACAGAACACCCGTTTTGCCCACCTTGCACACTCCCATGTCCAGGCATGAAGATGTTAGTGCAGACCACAGCTAAGGGCAAAGGTCTTCCCTGTGCCTCGAGCCACTGATAGGAAAACGTCCCTGGAAACAGAAACCCAGGATCAGTCACCTGAATGTCATACTAAGGTGTGCAAAAAATAGGCATTAGGTGATGACAGAGGTCAAGAGACCGCAGGGTGACACTCCTGTCTCTACCAGTCCTCCTGGGAACCACGAGTCCTGATAGGGACAGTTTCTCCCTTCTTCTCCTTTAGATGGACATCTTTGGAGAGATGGCAGTTTCTCCTATCTTCCCCATACCTCACCCCTCTTCCTTTCTCACAGGAAACCATCTTAGATGACCATGTTCATTCCTCCTTATCTTCGGCTCAACCCTAGTAATATGAATAAAGAATGACTATCAATCTGCTCTTTGCTGTGCTCTCATAATACTTCTAGGCCTTGAGAGAAGGTAATGAGGAACCCCAGACCTTCAACTGCAACCAGTCAGCATAATAACCTACTGTTCTTGAACTTTGTTGGGTTCCTCTCTGTGAATTATGCCAAAGTATATCCTGAAGCTCACATAAAGGATCTGCCCTGACCTGAAACTGTATTGAAAAGGGCATAACTGCTGCTTCCACTGCAGGAACTTTCTCTCAGCAGCTGCTCAATGACTCTCTTAAGGGAAGAAATAGAATAAATGTGTGGACTTTTTTTTTTAACCACATGCTATGCACCAGGTGTGTTACGTATCTTATCTTTCCTCATCCTCTCCAGAAACCCATTAGCAGGTATCATCAAGTACTATAGTGAGTCTGAGGTTTTACTCAACTTGCAAGCTTACAAGTTAGCCTGCCACAGTGCCATCGATGCTGGCAGAAGATCCAAGACTCCTGGATCAGAGAAGAATGACACAGCACACAACAAGAACGTCCTGTTCTGTTTCCCCTGCCACCAAGTCCCATGGAGGGAGCCATGGAGGGGCCTAGACAGATACTGCATATAAAATGGGTTTGCAGCCCAGCTAAAGACCCCTGAGCTCAGGGAATCAAAATCTTTTCTAGTGGGCAGTGGACACACGTGCCTGCTCTTTGTTCTGAAGGAAGAGGTTATCTTTATTATACTGGACAGTAAGCAAAGCTGACTTCTGATCTAGTGGGAGACAATATCTCTGTCTTCCAAGGCTGTTTGCCATCAACATTCTCTAAATGAGAGTCCAAGAAAATGGCTATTGGTGTCTCTGCTTGCAAGATGTGCAGAAACACAGGAGATCAATGAATTGTTTTCCATAGCTAGTATTTTCTCATTCTCTAAAGAGGAAATGATGGTTTAGAAGGTTGAATTAACTTGCTTAAGCTCACACAGTTGATGAGTGGTAGACTTGAGATCTTAATACAAATCTATTAGGTTACAGAATCCATGCTATTTTGACTTGACGACCACACCTCATGCAGAGACTTGACAGGAACTAAAATATCCCAAGACCTCCATCAAATAGTCTGCTTACTAGGACTAGGGCTTCCTAAAGGCCAAGGCCTGTAGCTTTAATAGCTGCCATCTGTCACACTGAGCACTGAGGAAGGGTCTAGGGTGGCTTATGTCTCCCAAACTGTCTCTGACAAAACTTGCTCATCTAATGTTTGTTGAAGTAATCCCCTAAGATTTAAAAAAAAAAAATCAAACTATTAAGTCTTCTTGATGCCTTTTTCTTTTCTTTTCTTTCTGAGTTGGAGTCCCACCCTGTCGCCCAGGCTGGAGTGCAGTGGCACACTCAAGGCCACCCCAGTGTCAGCCTGCTGGACTCCAGCGATCCTTTTGCCTCAGCCTTCCAAGTAGCCGGAATTATAGGAGCGTGCTACTATGCCAGCTAATTTTTTCACCAAGTTGCCAAGGCTGGTCTTGAACCCCTGGGCTCAGGCAATCCTCTTGCCTCGGCCTCCCAAAGTGCTGGGATGACAGGTTAAGTCACGGAGCCCGGCCGATGCCTTTTTCGTAATACCTGTCATATTTGTCTATCTCTGAATTTTCATTGCCATGACAGTGATTCAGGCTGTTATCCCTACATACTTGGACTACTGAAATCCCAGCCAAATTTCATCTCCCTGCTTATATTCTCTTCCCTTACCATCCAATCTACACAACACTCAATATTTTGAACACATTACTATCATCATGTCAAAACTCAGTTCAAAAAACATTCCATGGATGTTTGCTTCCTTTTTTAGGAAAAGAGGAAAGACGGAGGGTAAGAATTTAATTTAGTCTTCTATAACCTCAGAAGCATCTTCAGATAATATTCTTCATAAAAAGCATAAAATCTTTTGACTGAAAACACTGGCTCCCAGTACTTTGGGAACATTACATTGCTTCCAGCATAGATTTGAAAATTCTTATTCAAGCATTCAAAGCCTTCCACAGCTGGCTACAAGTGATGATTCCAGCTGGAATGCCTATGATTGTTCCAGAAAGCTTCTAAGCCAGCCAGGCTGTCACATGCAATGTTCCTCAGCCATGTTCTATTCCGTCCTAAGCTTTTAGTGCCTCTCTGTCACTCTCAAAAACCTCTTTCCTCTTTCCCCTTAGTTTCTTTTCTAAGAATCCTGCCAAGTTGTCACTACCACTAGAATAACAAGTATCATGTTGTGTGATTTAATTTGATCTAAAATGTTTACTTTTTATCTTCTATACAAGTACTATTATATACATTCCTAGGTATGTTTCTACCATATACTATTTATAGTAAAACTACATTATACATTACACTATGAAACATAATATTACATATCATGACAATTACAGTTCAATAGTTTATGAAGAAGATATTTCAGACACTTCTTGTAAACACTTATTGTCCTTCTTAAAATATAGAACACGAGTCACTGCTATTAATAGTATTGCTTCCTGAAGATTTGGTTTCATTTAATAATATGCCTTTAAAAAGAAATTATATCTGCAATGCTCATCCAGACAATGTACTAATCAGTTGAATAAAGAAAAATTTTATGGGTTTTTTTTCTTTCTTTTTTTTTTTTTTTGAGTTGGAGTCTCACTCTGTTGCCCAGGCTGGAGTGCAGTGGCACAATCACAGTTCCTGCAGCGTCAACCTCCTGGGCTCAGGTGATCTCCTGCCTCAGCCCCCCAAGTAGCTGGGATTCTAGGCCCACACCACCACGTCCTGACAATTTTTTGTAGAGACAAGGTCTTGCTATGTGGCCCAAGCTGGTCTTGATTCCCTGGGCTCAACCAATCCTTCCACCTGGGCCTCCCAAAGTGCTGGCAGCCACTGTGTCCAGCCAGAAGATTTTATGCTTTTTAAGAAAAATTTTACCTGAAGATGCTTCTGAGGTTATAGTAGATTAAATGAAATTCTTATACTCCAACTTTTCTTTTTTAGTTAATACGCTGCTTAACAATCCAAATCGTTAGATACTGATTATAATCGACTCTAATTTTTGAAGAAAGGTTTGTGACTGACCAAAACCTAACTATGGCTAAAAATGGAAGCGATATGCTATTACATATAGAGACCAACAAACACATGGAACTATCTCCTTCCTTTCTCATTCATCCATACACACCAAGTGACCATCTTTTGACTGCAAGAAGAAACAACATACTATTGATATAAAATTTTCAGGTTAACTCTGTATTGCTGAAGTCACAAAAATTTAAAGGAATATTCAAGACAGCAGAAAGCATATGGTACCCAATAGATAACTGAGTATCACAAGGTCTCGAAGGGTAGGCAACCTTCAAGGAGCTCAAACCAGTCAAAAGTTTTGGGACACACATAACCCTACATTACTTCTGTGGCCAAGATCTAAGCAGGACTCCCACTCACCTCCAGGGATAAGAATCTCAGAGAGCCTGAACCATTCCCTTTCCCCAAGGCCTCCCTGGTCCCATGCACAACCTGTGCCTGGGAATTTGAAGTGATGGGTAGGACCACTTGGGGAGGGCCATGGGAGTAGCTTGTTTTGGGACCTCATTTCACTGGGCTAACTACAGAAAATGTCACTGTGTGAAGACAGAGTTTTAATTACTGTGGAGGACCAGCTGGCCTTTAAAGCTGGGATGCCCCAGTTGGCTACATGGTTGAGAAAGTGCCTATCTCAAGCCTTTTAGGTCCATAGATTTTATTTTATCAGTTCACACTATAGTTATCAGCCTCCAAGGTGACAGTTTCTACTAACAAATCTCCAGGGAGATTGGTTTGACTCATAGACTAAATACCTTAAGGCAAGTTCTGTGCTCTTTCTTTCCCCAGAACAAAATCTACTTGGGAAGCCAAATGAACAGCAAAAGATTATCTGGTAAGCACTGTGAAGAATAAAGAGAGCTGGATGGTTTTAAAATATTGTGACATTTACTATGCAGCATTTTAATTGCACGATTCACTTTTTAAAAATTCATAAGAGTATGAGATACCCTACTGTTTGTATCACCACCATCTTTCTCATCCTAGGCGCTCAATAAATATTTGTGGCATAATTTAATTAGCTATCATAGCCTTACATGGTATTATTAAAATACCTAGAAATTAAATCTGATACTTTACTCACTTAGGCAGGAGGGGGGGCAGGTCTCTTTTCACAGTTTTGAAGGTAAAATAACCAAAACTTACAACCAATACCATGGCCATTAACGGGGTGGTACATTCAGTGTGATAGAAAAGGGACAATCAGAACACATCAGTACATCAGCTCTATGCCATTTTTGTTATTGTATTTTGACCCTTCAAAGAAGACAAGGTCTGACAATCAAGTTCATGAAATTGCCACCGTCTGCTTACACTGGCAGCTGTACAAACAACTTGGTAAGGTTTCACAACCTTGGTATATCAGTGTCTCACAGTTGTGTTCATGTCGATGTGCGGCAATGTCTTGTTGAGTGGTGTTCATCATTGTTGCATGCTTTTGTGTGCCACCATAAGAATGTCAAAGCTTAAATTAGAGCAACAAACGAACATTCAATGTTTTTGTTTAGCTTGGCAAGAGTCAAAATAAAATCAGGAACACGTTAGTCCAAGTTTACAGGGGTGATGCCATGAAGAAAACGGCAGTGCACAAATGGATTAAACCTTTTTTCTGAGGGAAAAGAAAGCGTCACTGATGAAGAGAGGTGAGGATGGCCAGTAACAAGCAGAACTTACTCACTTTGCAAAAATATGTCAAATTGTGCATCAAAATCATAAGCCGACTGTGAGTTGCATAGCAGACATCCACAGAGAAACAGGAAAATCTTAACTGAAAATCTTGGCATGAGAAAATCTTGGCATGTTCCCGAAGGAGCTCTTGCAACACAGTCTGTGAGGGCATTTTTAGTTAGTAAACAAATGACTGTATTGGCCCACTCTCCCTACTCACCTGATCTGGCCCCAGATGGACTTTTTTCTTAACCCAAAGATAAAAAAAATGAAAGAAAGACATGTTGATGACATTCAGGACATCAAGGGTAATACAATGACAGCTCTGATGGCCATTCCAGAAAAAGAGTTCCAAAAATTGCTTTGACAGGTGGACTAGGTGCTGGCATCGATGCATGGCTTCCCAAGGGGAGCACTTCAGGGGTGACCATAGTGCTATTCAGCAATACATGAAAAGAAGTGCTACGTAGCACTTTTTTCTCGGATGAGTTTGTGAACTTAATTGTCACGCCTTGTACATTAGCCACAGGCCTGCTTTCCATTGATCAAGATTCTACTTGAGTTTATACCTTTCTATACCCAGATAATACAAATACTAAATGCTTACTACCTTGGAAAAAAGCCAAGAAAGTAGAGTGAAAAAGATTAGGATGACCAGGCTCTTCATGACATGACAGGTGACATGACTGGTGACCATAGAATGTTTTTGCCATCTGGTAGCTGAAGATACTCACAGCAGGATCTTATCCAACATCCTGATAGGTTGAAAATACATGTATACCTGAGAATGTCTGTGGTTGAAAGCTGTCTCTTCATGTCACCAGGACGTAGTGTTATATTTTCCAACCTTCATGTTAACATATGCTGCTTAGAATATACCAATAAAAGAAAACTCTACTGGACTATAAATACTGTAAAAATTGTTTGAAAAATGTTTTAGAAGTAGGTCAGGGGACGCATAGGAGATGTCAAGTTTTCAGAAACGAAAGCCAGAAACAAAGACACGTAGATTCCTTACAGACGAGCAGTAGATGTGGTCCTCCAGAAGCTTCTTCTGAGTTTCACTCCAGTGGGGCCAACTTGGATCCCAACCAAGGAGTGAGCTGCTCAGCCCTGAGCTTTTTTATTCCTGACACGAGGTCACATGGCCTTGCCGGCACCACAATTGTTACCAGCATTTCGGCGACACAGTCAAAACCATGGAGACAAACTCTGAGTCAGTCTAAAATTAAAAGATGTAAAGTATTTATCATAAATCTCCTCAGCGTCTCCAGTTTCTTACGTTCAAATACAAGATGAAGGATATTCTTTCCACTTCAAATCATTGTTTGCTATGCGTAAAGGGGACAGTTTGACATGCAGAACATAAAAGTATACTGGATAAGACTACAAGTCAGATCAAAACAACCCCAAAATAAAGTTACAAAAACACAGTAGCCAAAAATGCGTAAACAACAAGCTAAATGGTTATGTACAAAACAACAACAAAAACACCCCAAACGGTTAATGTTCCTCTAGGAACTTCCTTCTCTGAACAAACTCCCACACTGCATGAGGAAAGAAAAATAAAAACAACTGCAGGTATAGACCAACCAAAAATAACCATCTAAACTCTTAAATTATCCTCTTCTCTCTTCCACCTCATTTTACAATGCCACCTCCACCACCACAGAAACACATATTCCAATATACCTCTCATGGAACTTGGAAAAGGAAGCCAAACCTGACAAAAGATGAAGTTCCAAATTTAGCACTCAGCCTTGCATTTTCACCCTAAGCAACAAGGGAGACAGTCTCACGTATATTACAAGAAAACTCCAGGGTAATGAATTATCCTGAATTCAAACTCGTGTATACAAAGTCACACTCATTTTAGTTCTTCTCCTTCTCATACCATCAAAAGTAGTCTTGAGAACAGGATTTTCCATTTATTTATTCAGTCACCTGAGCTGTTGGGAGAAATCCCAGCTGTAGCCAAGGGCTCTGGGGCCAGTTTCTCATCTCCTCCAACTCCTGAGGGAGTGAGATCAGCTTCACTGGACAGGCTACATTCCATCCTAAGTCATTACTTAAATGCTCACTGATCCTGTAAACTGCTAGGTCACCCCTTTAGGGCTGGTTCAGGACAAAAAACCCCCTTGGCAATGGAGAAATCCAATATGAACATAAAGCCGGACAAATTGCCACCTTTTCCCCAGGACATATTTAAAGAAAGGGGTAGATAGTAAGATTTCCTCAGACAGGATGAGTTTCTTAAAGTTCTTCAGTCTTTATACAACATCAAAGCTACGGCAAGGGTTAGAGACTGATTCCATGATGTAGCCACCGATGCATTGAGCCTGCACCCATGCCTATCGGGACTGCAGCCAGACTCACAGACTCAGAGGCTGGAACATTTGAAAAGCACTGGTCAGAAGTACAGACAGTCTTCCCTTTATTTAAGCAAATCAGTGACCACATTTCTCCAGCTTCCCTTATCAAATCTTCAGCATTTCAAATAGCTACTACTGACACCGTCCAGGAGAAAGTTCTGTTTTCTCCTGAAATCTGGGTAGGAAAAAAAAGATGCTAAAGGAGATAGAAATATGTATCTCTGAATTGTGACATACTTAGCAAAAATAAGATATGCAAGAATTAGAAAAGTTTAAGGCAAATGACAGGCAAGAAAATGCAACGGCCAAATGAAATAGAAAAAGACACTCAACCTCACTCATCATAAGGAAAGTGCAAATTAAAAGCACAAAGATATACTATTTTTTAATCCAAGATATTTGCCAAGAGGCAAAGACAGGATAACAGCCTGTGTTGATAAGGCTGTGAGAAAACGGATCTTCTAACCCATCGTTGGCTTCAGCACTGTGACAGCTGATTTTGGAAGAGCCTTTGACCCTGACAGTCCACTCTTGAGAATCAATCCGACGCAAAAAAAAAAAAGGTGCAGACCTGAGGAGGTATGTATAAAATCATCGTTAGCAGTAGCAGGAAAACTACAAGTCCGAAAGCCTGTCAGTGGGCAACAATGTTCAAGTTCAACATGCTCACACTGTAGACAGTACTATTTTTCAGTTATTAAAATAAATCAATATAATTTAAAAGTTGTTGGAGTCCCCAAAACAGTTTAAGCCTTAAAGGAGAGGTGACTGTGATCTGAGTCACACATGGTTACAATTTCTGTTTCTCAGATAACAGATAAACTCATTTTCTTATGGTTCATGTTCTGTACAATGACCAGAGAGAATTAAACGATGTGAGAGATAAAAATCTCCTGCCTTTTTAGTGACCCTGGTTACAGATTAACTTCTTTGTTGTCCTTCTTTGCTTAGACCAGAATAAAAGAAAAATTATTACAACTCTTTAGTTTTTTAATCATTTTTAAAATTTTAAAGATGTGTGGTACAATTCAGGATTAGGTACATAAGTGCCATCGTACAGGTGAAGTTTGGACCTTCCTTTGGTCCCCACTTGTCCTGATTTGGGACCAGGTAACCTTATTGATGTTATGTGGGCCCCTTCCTCCCCTGGCAGTGTCCTACCACTGCCAATCCCTTACTTATAGTGTTATGATAAATGTTCAGGGACCACTTATGAGTGGAAACATATGGTACTCCGTTATTTGTTTCTGTGACAGATCACTGAGTATGATAGATTCTAAATCCATCCAAGTTGCTTCAAAGCCCACAATTTTGTCCCCTTTACGGCTGCATAATATTCTATCGTGTATATGCACCACATTTTTTTAATCCAGTCCACTTTTGATGAATAGCACAGTTGGTTCCATGTTTTTGCTATTGTGAAGAGTGCTGCAATAAACACGCATGTGCGGGTATCTTTTTTCTATTTCATCCTTTGCAACAAATGTTAACTATGCCCTTCCAAAAAAGAAACACAGGCTACAACCAATCAAATAGTTGTGACTATAAGCCAACCTGTGATGAAAAATGTAATCCTGCTAAAAGCTCTTCTGCTCTGTCTGTATAAGTGAAACCTTAACTTCCCTTCTTGGAACATTCCTTTGGAGTTGGTGTGTCTGAGTGAGCTCATCCTCACACTATGTGCTTAAATAAGCTCTCTTTAAATTAAATTATTACCCTTTGGACTATTTTAAATTGACAAAATAATGAATTGGATTGACATATATTGAGCAGGAGGAATTTTCATTGTATATTGTTAAATGCAAAAATCAAGTTGCTGAGTCCTATCTGCGCAATAACTATTTGGAAGAGCAGTAAAATACCTTTCGTATGTGAACATGAATGTCATGAGCTTGTATGAGCACTGAGAAAGGCGAGAAAGAACACACACCGAATGGTTAATGCTGGCTCTTGCAAGAGGGTGAGATTGGAGGGAGAAGATTAACCCTGCTTTACATTCCTCTCTACTGCTTGACTGAGAACAATAAGCACACAGTAATTGTCTGAATTTTTAAAAAGATTGTATTTGCTCATTCTGGAGATAAATAACTATTGGGGAACATTTAAAAATTAGGACATGTTGAATTATTCAGAAATAGGTATATCATTTCTGTTTTCTGAAAACACTTCTGATATTTTAAATAAAATATTTTTCAAAGAAAATACTTATTTAAGTCTGTTTTTGGCTGGTACAATTACAGACCATTCTGAACACATTTTTTTAATGAATGCTTGAATCTGGAACTATTTCTTTTTAAGTAAAAGATCCAACGATCTTAAGAATTCATTAATGGAATGTGTAGCCAACTAAACATAGCAGCAGAAAGAGACCTAAGTTATTTCGAAATCCTTCCCAGACAGCAAACGAAGCTCAAAAATGAATCTGCAAATAAGATGACCGAACGTGGTCTTATGAATAATCGGTGGCTTTAGAAATACGTGTTCCCATGAAGACGGTGCCACTTGAGAAGTTTAGCGTGGTCTGGCGACTGCGAACCCTGACAATGACTGCAGGCTGCTCTGGACTCCCTGCAAACCCAGTCTAGGCAGCATGGAAACACAACAAGAGCCAAGCTGCAAAAATCGCCCAAATACAGACTCCAAAGCATTTTTATGCATTTCAGCCATTTTTAAGTTTTCACCATCTTATGTCCAACATTTTGGGATATAAGTGCTGAGTTCTAGCACATCTCACTTGTGCATTTCAGGCAAGCTAAACTTAATATCTCTCCTTTTTAGTTTCACTTAGCCTGATGTCTCTCTTTACACAGAATTCAATGTGTGACTTTTTCTTGGTCCTACGTGCCATACGAATACCAGTCGTTATTTAGTAAATCGTACGCATCGAGCAACACATTTTTTTTAGGCTACATTATTGGTAAAAATTAAAATCAACAAAACCCAGTCTTAGATCCTTCGATCTATCGTCCAATAAACCGAGTAGCTAGAATCGCTTAACTAAAACAAAACCCCTTAGCTTTCTCCTTAGAATCAAGGAAGCATTCTTTCTCACCAGAATCAGATTTAGTTTCACAGCAGGGTCCAGACTGTAGACTCTTTGTCCAAGTGTAGGACGAGGTCGGTAATGCAGGTATGCTAACATGTTCCTATAAAGGACGATCAGCTAGCCTCATCCCTTTTGTATGACTACATTCGGGATATCTGGCCTCTGCCAATCAGATGCCACTAGTACCCTTTCCCCCAGCTATGACAATCCAAACTGTCTCCAGACATTGCCCAATGTCCCCTGTAGGACAAAAACCAAGCCACTGAGGAAGTTCTACTCTGACGCAGAGAGTTCTACTCTGATGCAGAGACAGGCTATGTGTCCGTCATTTTGGCTGACACTTGTGTTCACCACGTGTCAGGCACTGAGCCGGGAGTTTGGAGCGTATTTTTCACACGGGTAGGTATCTCTATCCCTAGTTGACAGATGAGAACCCTGACGTTCACAGAGAGAAAGTGGTGGGCCTGGGTTTATCTGCTTCTCCTAAATTCAAGTGACCAGTCACTCCCTGGC
Organism: Carlito syrichta; assembly: GCF_000164805.1. Lineage (NCBI taxonomy): Eukaryota > Metazoa > Chordata > Mammalia > Primates > Tarsiidae > Carlito > Carlito syrichta. Next base: position 1,220,616 of record NW_007252251.1, on the reverse strand, counting down.
CCTCCCAGCTTTAGAAGCTGGTCGTGTGTCTGTGGGCATGCGGCCTCAACAGATTTCCCCTACCCTATGCATGCAAGTATGTGTGTGCAGGAATAGAATCGGCTAGTCACTCCACCCAAGTGAGTGAGACAAAAAATGAAGGAGGGGACATTGTAATTTTCTCATCTCCAGTAAACAGCTGAAAATCATTCCTCAGCCTAGCCACCACTACAGGCTTCAAACACTATACAGCATGCCTGTGGAGATAGACACAGAAGACACAAATTGCCTGAAAGGGCTTAGAGTGAGCATGGTAAAAGTCTCCCAACAGCGGATGGCCCCTTGGGTTTCCCTGCTGTAATCAGGATGCCCTGGAAATGAACTGCGGACCTCTGTCCCTGAAGGCAGATGGAGTTCCATCTCCTTCTCTCAGAGGGCAAAGCAAAGTTCAAGCTCACACTCGGATCCGGCAGGGAGCCCTGGTCTTGGCTTGAAGCCCAGGGTGCAATCCTAGTTCCTGGTAGGCTTTGACTGTGTTGACCTTCCCAGATCCTGGCTGCTTCTTATTCAACTGGTGCCAAGGGCTCGTTCTGAGGTTCCAGGGCTCACTGCTTCCTTGGCCGGCCCCACATTGACCGAGAGTGGTAGCCTTTGCCCAGCCTCACCTGAGTGAGCCCTAGTAGTGAGTTGCTGTTAATCACACTCTGTCGTGACAGCCTCTGCCTTCTTCTTCCATTTCCTTTCCTCTGGAGACAACAGTGATTCTGCTGTTTTGGGTCATGAACACTAAGTGCCTTTTTGAGACTCTCAGAATTGGATGGGGTAACCTCTCACCTCTGAGACTTACAGGGTTTCAATTCTCTTTGGACTCTCATCACCACTTCACCATACACTCTGTTTGCACAATTCCTGCCACCACTGATCATCTGAATCCTCAGCACTAAAATGTAAAAAGAAGCAACAGCCAAGTGGTGATAAACTTTTGGGGTACAACTTAGTTGAGCATAATCATTGAAAAGGCACTCTTGTTTCTCAAGTGTGGCCTAATCTTAACAAAATATTAAATTATATTTCATTTCATAAATAGCAAGTTTGCATACTTGATTGGTACTTCATGATCTATCCTACCTGGGGTGGAAAAAAGACTTTGCTTAAACATATTTCCTTCTGATAGACTATTCTGCCTCTCAAGTTCTGAACTCTACACTTTTCGAGAGACTTTTCTTTTGGGCCTCTCGACTTGGGGGCAAATATTTCCCTAAAATTCTCCCTGGTAGAAAAATAACTCAAAATAGAAGTAAAAATGAGTTTCAGAAAAGTAAGAAAAATTACTTTTCTGGGCACTTCTGAGTTTATGAACTCGTTTCATACCCTTGATATCAAGTTGGATTGCATGGAAGATATGTGTCGTTTAGAGATATTAAATTAGAGCATATGAAGAAAACAGACCTGCCAAGATGAAAAACTAAGATGACTCAAGGGGTTAGAAGGTCAAACTGATAAAACAGATTTTCCTCTGGAAAGGGGCCAATTTTGGAGAGGGTTCACAAAGCAGCTGTTCACAGGGAAAGGGCAGCTGACTCTTTTCTCAGCAAGCAAGGGAGACAGACTAAAATTTCAGCAAACATGACTACGAGTGTGCTTTAGGAAACATTTTCAGGTTATAAGTTAGATGCAGCTCTATACATATAGAAAAACTTGGGAAAATATTTTCTGGTAGTCTTGGGGGAGATTCACCACATGTTCTGATTAAAGACACAGAACTGGCCAGACATCTCTGAATAGTTTTACTTAATTTTATTTTTGGAGTCAAAGTCTCACTCTGCTGCCCAGGCTGGAGTGCAGTGGCATGTTCATGGCCACCGCAGCCTCGACCTGCTGGGCTCAGGCAATCCTTCCGTCTCAGCCCTCCAAGTAGCTGGAACTACAGGCACGCACTACCATGCCCGGCTTATTTTCTGAGCAATTTAAAGCTCTTTTCCTCTTTGTCCTGCCTAATGATTTAGGAATATGGCTACACCTTTGATACCAAGGGAGAGGAATTCCAATACTGGGTCTGCGGCTAATTGGCTAAGTGGTTCTGGCCAAGATTCCTAATCACTCTCACCTCCAAGTCTATGTGTAAATAAGGGTGACAGCATATCATCCTTATAAATCTGTTGAGATACCATGGTGATGGGTGAGCTGCAGAGTCTAAGAATAGTGTGATATCAAATACAGAAATGTGAAGAAAAAAGGAAGGTTCTATTTTTCCCAGAAAATTTGCTGTACAATTTTAATGGAATCTGATAACACCAAAATATATATTTTTGCTGATAAAATAAGTATCTATTTTAAGTTATTAAATGTCATGTGCTTTATATAAACTAACAGAAAACAATTTAATAACCATTTAAATATACTACATTTCTTAAGAATAGTTCGGCGATTGGTAGTTTTACCTTGAGACAGGAGCCCAGATGATAATTATTTATACTTTTTATTTGTAGGGCACATACCAAAACTCGTTTATGCATTCAAACTATAATTAATCTTACCTTAATAAAGCAGTAATTAGAACTTTGGAACTTCTCCAGATGTTACTGTGACTAATATAAGTTTATGTTTGATCTTATTTTCTCTCTGTGGCAGTCACAAGAATTAAGGACATAGAATTAGGATCTAAAATAAAATATAGGCATTCCTGAAAACAACCACAACTTTGGAAGCTACGGAAAGCCTACCTTTTCTTGTTACCCTGATTGACACATGTAGAGTCAAACTTAAGGGTATTGCTCCAGAACTACTGAAGTAGAATCATTGAGGTCAACCCTGCACATCCATGGTTTGCTAAGTCCCACAGGTGACACTGATGGGCAGTCAATGCCAAAAACTTCCAATTTCAAATAATACAGTATAATGTAAGGGGCATCACTGTGAGCCCACCACTCTTCTGGGATCTGGAGACACTATTATTAACAGAGCAACAGGGTCTCTGCTCTCATGAAGTTTAAGAGACACATGACAAGCACTGTGACAACCGACCCAGTCTGACAGTGCTAACAGGGCATTGTGACGGAGTGGCTGGACACAGGGCTTCTGCCTCTATGCAAGACCAACAACAATTTAAGAAGTTAGGGAAAGCCTCTCTAAGATGCATCAGTGTGCTGGCCTTGGGAAGGAATGCCATGAATACGCCAAAAGAAAAGAGATTTCTAGGAAGAAGTAACAGCTAGTTCAAATGCCCTAAGGTTGGTACATCAAAGGCTCAAAAAGATGCAAGTGTTGATCACAGCCAGACAACAATGCAATGTGTTTGGTATCATCAGAGAGTTCCACAGAAGTGCCTTTTTCATAGATCTAAAATTTACGTAAACCACTTAAAAATGACTTATTGTATTCAAAATATTTCTCTCATTGATGGGTGACACAAAATACATAGAATGTGTTTCTTGCCTTCACAGAATTCAGAGATCCTCAAAGTATTCAGTGTGAAAATAAATATGACTTAAAAGCTGTTGGAACCCAAAGCACTTTAAGCCTTGAGAGAGATGTGACTGTGATGTGAGTCCCATATGTTTACAACTTTTGTTTTTTAGATCATAGACCAACTTATTTCTTATTTTCCTTGTTCTGTACAATGACTAGACAGAATTGAATGATCACCAGAACCAAAATCTCCTATCTTAATTAATGACCTTTTTAAATATTTTATTTTTTTTGAGTTGGACTCTCACTCTGTTACCCAGGCGGGAGTGCAGTGGCATGCTCATAGCCACTACAGCCTTGAACTGCTGGACTCAAGCGATCCTTCCACCTCAGTCTTCCAAGTAGCTGGAACTACAGACATGCACCACCATGCCTGGCTGATTTTTTGATTTATTGTAGAAATGAAGGCTTGCCAAGTTGCCCATGCTGGTCTCAAACCCCTAGACTTAGGTAGTACCTCTTGCCTCCACCTCCCAGAGTGCTGGGATTACAGGCATGAGCCACTGTGCCAAGGCAACCCTTGTTAAAGATTAACTTTCTCTCTGTTGTCCTGCTTTGCTTAGACCAGATGACAGAAGACCCGTAATTATTACACCCCCAGGAACAAATGTTAAATGCGCCCTTTCCCAAAAGAAACACTGCCTGGAACCAATCGCATTGCTGTAACTATGTGCCAACCTTATACATTTAAAAAAAAAAAACGTTTAATCCTGCGAAAAACTCCCCTGTCTCTGCTTATATAAGTGAAACTTTAACTTTCCTACTTTTGACAGTGCCTTTGGAGTTGGTATTTCCTGTTGGGTCATTCTCACGTTTTGCATTTGAATAAACTATCTTTAAATTAGATTCTGACCCTGTCGATTATTTTAAGTTGACATCAGCTAATTGCAAACTTTTAAAAATAGCATTGAATGTTCTTGCCAAGTTCTACACAATGGGCTAAAAAGTGCAAATAAGAAATGTTTAATTCCAGCCAATTCCACCTGGGCCCTTGGCTTACCTCTGTAATCTCAGAATTTGGGGATGCTGAGGTAGGAGGATTGCTTGAGCCCAAGAATTCGAGATTTGCCTAGGCAACAGGGTGAAAAAAATCAGCCGGGCATGGTGGCATGCACCAAGTAGTCCCAGCTTCTTGGTAGGCTGAGGCAGAGGGACCACCTGAACCCAGCAGATCAAGGCTGCTGTGAGCCATGATCATGTCACTGCACACTGCACTCCAGCCTGGGTAACGGAGTGATAACCTGACTCAAAAAAAAAAAAAAAAAGAAAAGAAGAAATGTTTAACTCCAGTAGCTGATACCAAAGATCTTCGGAGGGGTAATGTTATTTGAGTTTGTTCTTAAAATATAAGGTGATTTCATGCTTGCTTCAGCAGCGTTTATACTGAAATAAGAGGATTTTGACAGGCAGAGATGAGGGACCCTTTTGTATGGAAGCTCATGCATGGGCGGTATGTTAGAAGAATGAAGAGTTGCTTGATTAGCTAGGGTTAGGGCTCTATGGGAACCTAAGGGTGGTAGGAACTAAGCCAACAAGGATTGGCCCAGATCAGAGAGGGTCTTGAATGCCATGGTAAAGAATCTGGAGCAAGTGGAGGAGATAGAACATTTTTGAGTGGGCATGATAGGATAAGAGATGTGCATAAGGAAGAAAGCACTCCTTTCCTGATGCCATGATGTACTTGGTGAATGCTCTCAGGTTCATGGCCTTTCTACCACTTTTGTTTCCAAAAAGCTCAGAAATGCCGAGAATGTAGAGTTAATGTTTCTTCCAAATCCTTCCCTGCTGTCAGCTGCCATTTCTAAGTAATTGTAAACTAGAAATTGCCAAGGGAAACAGAAAATGTCACACTTGATATTAATCTTGTGGTTAAATTTTTCAAAACCCTTGAACTGCAACGGTGGTCCCAGTCTGCTATTAGGGACTAAAAATCACGGGGCCTTGTCCCTGTATTAATCTATTACTTTTTAAACTTTTCAGAAGACTTTCCTATGAGATTCTCTGTCTGAATCATTCCAATCTAAGATAACTGAAAGGACAGACGGAGAGCGGGAAGCCATTTTTCATCTTGTTCTTAAGCTCTAATACAATAATGAGAAAGTAGAAACTATGTTTTGGAGAAATGTATACTTTAGGTAAAATTAACTTTGCCGACTTTGTCCTTTCAGAAACACAGACTTCCTGATGCCAGAGGTATCGCATAGTGGCAATCAAGCCTACAGTGAAGGGAATTTACAAGGCCTAAGACATCATGCATTGGGCAAGGATTGTAGAAGTCGCGAAACTTGTAATTCAAAAGTTATGACCGCTCAGAGAGGGAGCAGGTGGGGATTCAATCTTCCAGTAGATTGGGTCCTATCTACAGGGAAGTCAAGGATCCCCTGAAACTACCCACTGGAAATGCATGGAAGATAGGGGGAGGTGCATCCTCCATTAGCTCTAAGAAATGTTGTTTGGGAAGGTGCAGGAGCACTAGAATCCTTGTCACATCCTTCTCTGGGGGTTGTGATAATATGCACAGACATTGATGGGTCTCTGTGTCACAGGGTCTCCAAGACATCCACAGGTGGCCAACAAGGAAGTCACGGCAGTCACGTCTACCTGATTGCAACATCTCTAGGGAAAAGGATGTAAGCCAGGGCTTGGGCCGGGGGGAGGGGCTGTGGTGCCACACTCACCTAGAGTATAAGCCTGCTTCCTGTCTGTGGGGAGTGAACTTTTCTGAAAAAAATCTTTTCTTCTTTCACCTCTTTGTGTGTTGCAATTCTTTGCATTACTCGGATCTCTGGGTGTCAGAGCACACCTGTGGCATGCCGACTCCCACAATGCTATGCCCCTCTCCACCCATCCACCCTCACCCTATCCGTACCCTAACAATAACTAACCTATCAACTGAACCGTCAGTGAGATCCGCAATAAAGCAAAGACCCGTTGGGTTGTGAGCTCCTTGAAGACCAAGGCAAGGCCTTCATCCCACCAGTGCCCCCGTTCATTCTGCGAGCACTTAGAAGTTGCTCAGTGAAAAGCTGTGACGTCATGAATGTAGCACAGCTTGCACCCTTCTAACGCTGATGCTGGAACTGGAAGAGAAGGCCATCTATACCTAGAGTCATAGGCATACGTAGGTGTGTGTGTTTCATATATATTTCCCCACATATTTTTGCACACGTATGTTTTTTGTGCAACGTGTTTTCACGTGTGTGGTATCCATGTGCTTTCCATCTACCTAGGGCTGTTTTCTGGTCTTCCATAGCAGTGGCGGGAGTGTCGTGAGCCTTACGCCGTGATCAGAGAGGGCTCCTCACACAGGAAGTCACAGAAAAACTGCTAGGGAATTTTGCAGCCACCCTTCAGCCCGCTGGTTCTCAGTGACATTTCCATCACAATACTCGAGGTCACAGCACACCCCATCAGGAACAGCGACTCGGTGTGGCGGTGACAGACGGCAGACACTCCCCCAACCTAACCACACCCCACCTTGGAAAGCATACCAAAATGGGGAGCAGGAGGGGCGGGAAGGGGAACACGAGCAGTTTGAACAAAAGGCCCCACGTCTTTCTGCTACACTCCGTTGGGAGACAGGTTGCAACAGGAGGTGTCAGTCCCTGACTTGAGCACCACGGCATCACTGGCATGCATGGCCTTCAGAGTTAGATGGACCCGACTCTAGTCCTAGCAACATAATAATCAGCTGAACAATCCCAGCCATCACCTGCAGCTGCTCTGAGCTTCTCTTTTCTCATCTGTGAGAGAGAGAAAATAATAGTAACTATCTCGGAGAGTTGTTTGGAGGACGAAATGAAATTAAACGAGATAAGCTGTCGGGTCTCATTTCTAACATATAAGGATAATGAATAGATGTTAGCGATCACCATTATAAACAGCCAGCCAAGCAGAGCTGAACGGAACTGTCAACGCCCTCGTAATTAAATGTTTGCCATGGAGGACATGGATGCTAATAAAAGCTTTCAAGAAATCAGGTGAGAGCCTTGTGACAATCCAGCTCTTGTTAGGGTGGCCACAGGGGGGTCTGGCTTGATCAACAAGGTGTGTGTGCGCGTCAGGTGCAGGTGAGAGAGGCAAGTCCAGGTGGCTCACTGAGATGAGACTCAAGCCCACCATCTAACTGGACCATGCCTAAGTGCTTGGTTGGTGTTTGGAACCACAGCGAATGTTCTCTTTTCTCTCTGGTGTCTTATTGGCTCAGAAAAGCGGGCTCAGCCCCAGCAGGCAAGCTAACAAAGAGATCAATATTTCCTTAGGAATCAAGATCTCGTTAAGGTGCCACTGCACCAAAAGAACAAACACACCAGCCTTTCTTGCTTCCCTGAGAGATGCAGGTGGATGAAGTTAAGAGCTCTCTGGCAACAGCACAGCCCCTGGTGGCCAGGTGATGTCACTGCACAGAGTTTTTCGCCATTAAAACAACAAAGTCTGAATGAGTCACATCACAGCTGTGCGTCGATTTCTCCTCCCCTTCATAGACTGTGTTCTCGGCTGCTAACAGTACATTCTGGGAGCCTGGGGAGGCATCATCGGATAAAGAGAAGTAAAAATTTCTTTTGTTCTCAGAATTTCTGATTGCTTCAGATTAACCCCAAAGAACAGCATGTTGCCCAGATCAGCTGGGTTCCGAAACTCCTGGCATTGAGGGCTGGTGTCAATACGCCTGGGTGACAGTCACATGCCTACAGCGAAATGTCTGGTGTCCTGAGTGCTGGCCAGGTTCATCAGGAAAACAAAAATTTCCACTTGGACTCAAAGTCAACCTCCACCCCTCCTCCTGTTCTACAACAAAAGCCCTGGGGGAACAATGAAGAGAGAACACAGTTTTTTTCTCCAACAGCAGGTTTAAGAAGCTATCCGAAAAGCTGGTGGCTATGTAGCAGATAGGTCAGGGTCCTTCATTTACGATTTTATTCAAATCTTATCTGACTCTGCTTAGATTCTGCCTTAGAATAGCAAGGCCCATATGCTATTACACAGTGTGAATACTGATTCTTTTTATTTTTCCTGAACTTACCTCATTTAAAAAAAGGAGTATTTCATGTATTATGACAAGGTATTTTGGTGTCAAATGAACAGAAGGAAAAGGCAGGGGGAAAACAGGCCAAGTTCCTTTTCCAGCTTTCATCAAAATATGAACTTAATTCAGTTTCTTTGATTTTGAAAGGAACTGGTATCTGAAGAGATATCTGAAGGCCCTTGCAGATGATGAGATACCCTACAGTTGTTTACTTTTTCTTCCTTCCTTCCTTCCTTCCTTCCTTCCTTCCTTCCTTCCTTCCTTCCTTCCTTCCTTCCTTCTAGTGGGAGTGTCACTTTGTCGCCCAGGCCAGAGGGCAGTTGCACACTCACAGCCACCACAGCCTTGACCTGCTGAGCTCAGGCGATCCTTCCGCCTCAGTCCTCCAAGTAGCTGGGACCCTAGGCACACCCCACCATACCCAGCTAATTTTTTTTATTTATTGTAGAGATGAGGTCTCACCAAGTTGCCCATGGTGGTCTCAAAACTCTCGGCTCAGGCAATCCTCTCACCTCCACCCCAAAGTGCTGGGATTTCAGGTGTGAGCCACCACACCCGGCCACTTCTTCCTTTGCTTTCTCTCCCCTCAGATGACAGGGGAAGAAACATGTTCAGAGTATGTTTGGTCTTACATAGAGGGTGTCAGCACCCTGTTTCTCTATTTTGATAAACTACATGCAAGAATAGCCAGCCAAATGGGCAACACTTGTTCGTGGGCATCTATAATGCTACACAAGTAATATTTCATGATGGGTAAGCTCCCCTACACCGTGTCATTTCACTCAATTTTAAACAATCATTATTCCTTCACCAGTTCCTTTCAAAATTAAAGAAAATGAATTAAGTCCTTGATTGATGGAAGCTGGGGGGGAAAAAACTGGCCTCTTTCTTCTTCATTTACAAAAGGAAAAGCTGCCCTCCATGCTCATGGAAATATATCAAGCAAGGGAGAAACAGGTGAGATTTACAAGCCAATGCCAAAGGGCAGTTTGTTCTCCTGCAAAGTCATCCACTATGAAATAAGGCTAAGGAGATTACCGAGAATAAAGAGAATGTCACTGGAACAAAATAGCAGCAAAACTCCACAACAACAAAACAAAACCCAAGGTCAGCAAGGCATGCTTCAGTTTAAAAGAAAAATGTTGACTACAGTTGTGAAGTAAATTTAAAATCATGTTCAGATTTCAAATAACATATATAACACAGTACAAATCACTGTCATTAATATGTAGACAGGAGACAACAGGAAGGGATGGTTCCCTTGCTTCCCCAGTCCAGCAAAACAGAATGATATATTGAGTACATAATACAAACTCTAAAGCATGCTGATGTCACATTGAGATCTCTCAGTCTCATTGGTTTCCCGTCATCAGTTGTTGCAGTGACTCCCACGTGCCACCTACTTCAGTACTGTTTTCAGAAAGAATAATCCAGAACCTGTACAGAAAATAGAGCACCAGGGACAACGGCTGGCTTTCCTGGAGGCTGCTTACAAAATTTTTTAGCCCTGCAAATCAAGAAGCGCACATGAACTCCTGCCATTCACAGAATGGCAGCTGGCAGACATCATTCAAATATAGTTCACAGAAACTACTTCCGGTCTGGCACTTCCAATTACTTTAAGGCTGATTGTCTTCAGCCATGGGAAGAGGTGCAGAAAGCTCTCTCCATCTTCCTTCTATCCTAATCCCCAGTACTCCAATGTTGGTAGAGAACTCTAGTAAAGAAAGGAAAAATGGTAGTGTGAATTTTAGGAGTACCTGTAACTTGACTTTCTACATCCTTTTTTTGTGTGTGTATTTTGTCAAACATAAGTTATTGCTGCTATTACTTTTGCTTTACATCTTCCTCTATGTGGTCCACATTAAATAAATCTAAAACCCAAAATGGCTCAATTTACTTCAAATACTCATGAAGCCAGGAAATAAAATCAAGTTCCTTCAACATCAGATTTGGAACTACTTCAGAGTGAAAAGGAAATCACGATGAGACTGGAGAAGGAGGTTCATGGAAAAGTCCCAAGCAAAGAGGCTGCCAATTCACCTCTGCTGTCTCCTGCTAGGATGAACTGTCTTCTGACAACATCCAGAAAATCAAAGCCATCGGTGTTAATCATTAGGAAGAATAAGTTACATTAAAAACTAAAGCAAAAGAATATAACAGCCTTTCTTTCCTAGTGAATATCTAAAAATGTTTCTTATTCACATAAAGTATACTGTAAAAAATGGTTGGGGCTGAGTTCAATTTCTGCCTGCTCTTTGAAATTCTTTGCTCCCAAATCCAGTCTGATATAACACACATCATTTTCCTTTGAGACCCAACTGTGAGTCAGGTTTTCAAACACTTCCACTTTAAATGCCTGCATGCAAGTCACCTGTGTCCTCACGACCCACACAAATCCTGTATTTGGAACGGAGTGTACAGCTGATCTTTACTGATCCTGAGAAGAATTAATGTAGCAGTATACCCAGCTGGGACAATTATTATAAAAGAACATACTTAACTTTTGTTTAGTTTGGTATGGAAACTCTTTTTTTTTTAAATTTAGCATATTATTTTAAAGTCTAAGTAGGGAAGGCTATCCAAGAAAGCTTAGGGCAGAGGAGAAATCAACTGAGACACCTTCTATTTATACCAAGATGACCAGCCTTCTCATGACAGTCCCAACTGCTGAAGAAAAATCCTTACCTAAGGCATCCACCACAGCGGTTGCAACCTACTTGCCTAGTTTGAACTCATTCTCCAAAAGTATTGCAATTCTTTTGCCTAAGACAGACTTAAAATTACCTTAAGACAGGCTCAGTGGCTCAGCCTGTAATCCTGCGTCTTTGGGAGGCTGAGGTGAGTGGATTGCCTGAGCCCGCGGGTTCGAGACCCGCCTGGGCAGCGAGACCTCATCTCTACAATAAATCAAAAAAATCAGCCGGGCGTGGTAGCGCATGCCTGAATTCTGGCTACTTGGAAGGCTGAGGCGGAAGGATTGCCGGAGCCCAGCAGGTCGAGGCTGCGGTGACCGAGAGCGGCCACTGCACTCCAGTCTGGGCGACAGAGTGAGACTCCAACTCAAAAAAAAAAAAAAAAAAAAGAAAAAACTACCATAAGAAGCCTGCTATCAGAATGTCTTCCACATAAGGTGACATTATGGGCATGTAGGAAATGAAGTCCACCATGCCTGGGTTTGTATTTGATCTCACTGAATAACTGTCTCACCAGCCCAGTGGAAATCTTCTGACCATGGAATCCAATGCCTGTGGTTTTGATAGGAGTCTATTGATGCAGCATATTTTCAAACTGCAGGTCACTACCCCATTAATGGGTCACTAAGCTAACTCAGTGGGCTGTGACCAGCATTCTTAAAAATAAAATAAACTAAAGTAAAATAGAACAGAGAATTTTTTAGGAATGCCACAGTAAGAGCAAGTAATGTTTCATGAAATTCTGTTTCAGTTATGGTCATTATTTATATATACCAGGGTTGTATACACATTTTAAGAGATGTTATCTATGTATTACTCGTAGTTTGCTATAATCAGAAGTGTCTGAACGCTGATGGTAACCACTTTGCAATTGCAGAAGTCAAATGTGACTTGTGCTCATCTTTTCTTATTGGTATATATTTTAATACTGCTTTTTCCTTTCTTAAAATGTGTATATATTTCTTTGGCAGCCTCGGTATATATACACATGCATACACACACCAACACAACACAATATGATATAAAATGTATTTGTTTGAGATGTTTAAAAAACACTTCTAAGAAGGATACATCATTTTAATATCATAATAATAAATTCACGTAATAGCTAAATGTTCACACACTATCAATATGCTTCCCTCTTTTCAAACAGGTAAGGGCGAGTAAACAAGACGAGTGACAGCACTGTTAGCACACTCAGAACACAGCTGTGGGAGGAAGAATCCACGCATCCTGGGTGAAGAAGACAGATCCACTGAAGGATGAAAACGTGCCTTTCCGCTTGGATAACAAGCTGATGACGTGGATATCTTCACAGGCGAGAGAAGCACTGTAAAGTTTCCATGTGAGTCATTGGTTTTTTTCCAGGTATGGTGACTTGTTCTGAAACCCAACAAACTGTGGAGGCTCTGGTGGAATGTGCCGTGTGTCTGCACAACTATGAGATGTTCTTACTCAGTAGGGGAAGCCATAACCCAGGACTTCTTCTCTACAGAACTTCTAAACAAGGTCTCTATTTATTCTTCTTAAATGCAAAGGCTCTCCCAATCCTGCCTGCATCCCAGCTTGCACTCTTTGTTCTTCAACATCATGTAAACCTCAGTGTCGCTTCTGGTATTTGAGAGGGTAGTTTTGTGCCTTACTTTCTCTCTGAGGTGGTATTGGAAACAATCTGTCAGTGTCTGGATTTAAGATAACACAAGATTCCATTTAGTCTTTGACAATGTGTGTATGTACATATTTAATCTGTACACATGCAGACTTTTGCCACTGTTTCTCAAGGATGGCTTCCTATTCTATGTACTCCTCTCCGTCTTTTTTTTTTTTTTTTTTTTTAGTTGGAGTCTCATCTGTCACCCAGGCTGGAGTGCAGTGGCACACTTATGGCCAACTCAGCCTTGACCTGCCGGGCTCAGGCAAACCATCCATCTCAGTCTTCCAAGCAGCTGGAACCATAGGCATGTGCCACCATGCCTAATTTTTTGATTTATTTGTAGAGATGAGGTCTCATCAAGTTGCCCAGGCTGGTCTCGAACCCTTGGGTTCAAGCAATCCTCTCACCTCGGTCTCCCAAAGTCCTGAGATTACAGGTGTGAGTCACAGTGCCTGGCCCATCTTACTATTCTTAACAATTCATACTAAACATATGTGCCCAATGCTGCAGCTATAACTCATTCTTTTAAATGACTGCTGAATATTTCACAGTAAGCAAATACTACATGCATTCAAACATTGCCCTTTTGATAGATATTTATCTCATTTCACTTTTTTTTCCTAGAGAGGGGGTTGTCTTCCATAATCAGTGCTGCAATGAATAACCTTGGTGCATTTACCTAAGTTCTATAAAATCCCCAGGGAAGAATTTAAATCTTAACAGATGTTGTCTGATCATTTTCCAAAAAGATTGTAGCAATTCCCATTTCTACCAGCAACACACAGAAATAGTCTCTCCGTTCTTATCAGCAATTGGAGATATCATACTTTTAAGTTTCTGCCTGTCCAAAGTATATAACACAATATCATATTGCTGCTTAAATTTGCATTTCCCTAGCATAGTTAATTTAAGAATCTGTTCATATGCTGAGTCAATTGGATTTGCTCTTCTCTAAACTGCCCATGCAAAGTATTTGCCTATTTTTCTATCTGTATAGCAAATTATTAGATTTTTCATATTGTATTGATATTAATCCCTTAACTACTACATGTGATGAAATTCTTTTTCCCATCTATTGTTTGCCTATTGCATTTGATGATATATTTTGCCATGCACATATTTAAAGATTTTATATAGGGCAAAATGCCTATTTTTTTCTTTTGTACCTTTGTTCTTTTGTATCTTCTTTTTATACCTTTGTTCCCCATTGGTTAAAATAGCCCAGTTACTACTTTGTACATGGTCATCTCATCTTTCTTTGACTATCTGCACTTTTTTTTATAGTTAGGATTTTAATCTATATAAATTTAGCTTTGTACAGCATACAATAAAAGTCAAGCTTTATTTTTTTTCAAATAGATAGTTATTGTTCAATAAAGCCTATTTCCCACTCAGTCATAAATTCTAAGATCCATTCTGGACCCTATTCCTTCGTATTTATCTATGGTGCCAATGTGATGCTGTTTTGATGAAGGTGACTTTATGATGTATACACACACACACACACACACACACACACACACACACACACACACACACACATTTTTTTTTTTAAACAGACATGATCTAACTCTGTCATCCAGGCTGGAACTCCTGGGTTCCACTTCAGCCTTCTGAGAAGCTAGGACTATAGGCATCTGCAACTACATCTGGCTAATTTTAAGTTTTTGTAGAGACGGGGGGAATCTCACTATGTTGCCCAGGGTGGTCTCAAACTCCTGGCCTCTGGTAATCTTCCCAGATCGGCATCCCAAAGCGCTGGGATTATAGGTATGAGCGACCACAGCCAGCCTAACTTTATGGTCTATATCAATAGCCCACCAGTCATGGTTAACTGGTTAACATCATGCTTTGTCTTATTCTCACAATTTATTTCTCAATATACACAGCAAGAGCACTTGATCCAATTCCAAAATATCTTCATGGGACTTTAAATGGAATTACATTCAATATAGTTGTTAATTCATTCACTCAGGTTTAAAATTCTCCTTAGATCAATTTTGGTAGTTTATATTCTGCTCTATTTCCTCTGGTTCAAGGGTTGACGAACTGTAACCTGCAGGCCAAATCCGCTGATGGTCTACTTTCGTAAACAAAGTTTGTTGAATCATAGTCCTGCCCATTTGTTTTCATAATCTCTATGACTCCCTTGTGATAAAATGAGAGCGTTGAGTAGCTGTGACAGAAAACAGTACAGCCCCTAAAAGTTTAAAATGTTTACTATCTAGTCTTCATAGAAAAAGTTTGCAGATCTCTGTACCATGTTTAAAGTTTTGTTTCCAAAAAGTTATACATAGTATGCTCTAACTTCTAAAAAGTTCTTCAATGCTTTAACTTTGTTTCATTTTTTACGTCTAATTTTTTGCTCTTTTTTTTTTTCCTGGAAATAGGTTCCAGAGGGGATTTGTAGCTTTCCAAAAATTAACTTTTGAATTTATTTATCATTTCTACTATTTTACTTTTGCTGTTTTCTATTTCATTAATCTCTTCTTCCATCTTTAAAAATTTCCTTTTTAGGGGGTGTATTTTTTTCTAAAGTATTAACTTTTATTTGCAGTCTTTCTGTGTCTCACAGATTTTGGGATGTTCTTCTGTTGTTTTCTAGATAGTTCAGGATTTCATTATGATTTTATCTTGTCTCAAGTGTGTTTCTTAATTGCCAAGTTGCTAAAAATTTTGGATATATTTTAATATTTATTTCTGATTTTGTTGGACAATAAGGAAAGAATCTGGTCTCCAAAAGTGCTTCTGAATTTGTCAAGCTATTCTTTGGGCCAAGTACTCGACTAATTTTCCAAATGTTTCATGTCACCAGGGAGCCAGTGAAAGGACATGAAACTCTTTATTAAGTTCTTTGATAACACCTGGTAAGTCAGTTTGTTAGGCTGCCTCATTAAAATACACCGCTATAAACTAAATTATTTGCCAGTCAGTCCAGCATTGTGATAGCTTTTTAAAAATGTACTTTTAGGTGCTATGCTATGTGGACACACAAGTTTATGACTTTGCAAATTGTCTCTCCTTTTACTGTTTTATATGTTCTTTCCAATAAAAATATGCTCTTCGTGTTTTGAATTTTGTTTGCTCTTTCTCCGTCTTGTGTATTTTTGCCTATCCCTTCACTCTCTCAACCTTTACAAAAATATTGCTTAAAGTATCCTTCTTGTAAGCAGCCCTTATCTGCGTTTCTATTTTTACTCCAACAGATTCCCTGACGGCATTTGATGTAGAGGTATTTTGCCCTTTTACATTTTTTTTTGAGTTGGAGTCTCACTCTGTTGCCCAGGCTGGAGTGCAGTGGCATGCATGCTCATGGCCACCCCAGCCTCGACCTATTGGGCTCAGGTGACCCTTCCACCTTAGTCTTACAAGTAGCCAGAACTATAGGCATGCACTACCACGCCGGCTAATTTTTTTATTATTATTTATTATAGAGACGAGGTCTTGAGAGTTGCCTGGACTAGTATTGAACCCGCGAGCTCAGGCAATCCACTCGCCTCGGCCTCCCAAAGTGCTGGGATGCCAGGCTGAGCCACCGAGCCCGGCCTATGCTTCTTTCAAATACAGATAGCCTATCTCTCTAACTATGAAACCTGGCTCAAAACTCGCCCTCTCAAAGTGCTCCTGCCAAGTCCTGTCCCAGGCAGTCCACCCTAACATCTTCTGGAAACGTCTATGTTCTTCCTGCATCTTCGATGTTGCCATTATTCCTTCTAGTCCTCCCCTCTTCTCATTCCTACTTATTGTATTAACCAGTTTTGTAGGAAATTTCCCCCAAAAGGGGAACTTGTCTTTCTGGCTGTCCTCATGGTTGATGACACTGCGACATGCATGAAGCACATAAAAAAATAACATTCCTTGTGTTCTTAATCCCCACCACATAGGGGTGTGTGAGGGCACATGGCCAGAGTATGGCCATACACGGTACTTTCTGAGTACTTGGCAAGCACGTTGCTTAGGTTCTCCAGGCCTCTATTGACTCACCTGTGAGTAATGATGCCATCACCTACCACGCAGCTATGTTCTGGAGATGATTACCTGAAATCCTACATGGCAAGGCTGACTTCCAGCCTTTCGGCGTCGTGAGGCCAGAAAGTCATGAGGGCAATGATGTCCAACAGCCAGGTTGGTGCTCCTAACATGCCAGCTCCCTCAGATTTTTGCAGCCAAGTCAACGTAATGCCCCCTTCCTTGCGTCTACTCCAGAAGCAAAGGCTACTTTAAGAAGCGGTACCAATGTCTGGGACATCATCACACTTCCAGATGGCAGGTTCCCCCCCTTTCTACCTTCAGACACTCCCTCAACAATCCTCTCCTGACTCTCAGGGAGGGAAACACTCATCTCCATCTCACTCTCCTGAAAAATGCAACTCCTACAGCACTTGGCTCACGACTCCAGTTCATGACTCCTGAAAGAGGCAGTTGGGCTCATCATCATGCCAAGCGACAGTGCTGTGCCTTGGTCCATGTTCACACGCTTCCCCAGGGCCTCTGGATGCTTCTGGTGTTTGGGCATCTGCCTCAGAGAAGGCACAGAGTCTGTTTAACTTGGTTTGTACAATGTCCCACCAAGCAACACGCATTTACAAATATTAGCTGAATAAAGGCCCCTGGCAGTCACTTATCATCTGGGCCTACCTGCCATCCAAACGATTCTTGGCCATTGTGCTTACCTGGCTTCTAGAAAGTAGAGCTGCAAGGACACTAGAGCCTTCCTAAAGCCAGAGGTATCCTAGGTGCAGCTGTGCCCATGAGAACCGAATGGAAGGAGTGATCTGCCTGGGTGAGGGCAGTCCAAAGCCAACTTTGCAGTCAAACCCAGAATCATCTTAATGTCCCAGAGACTCCTTATTCCCTGGAATCAATGCAGGATCTAATACTGACTCACCCCCACTTCGCTTGGAAAATCCTGACCTTTGACAACCTGAGAGAAGAGAGAAACTGTCCAAAGATCTACGGCTTGCATCATTGCTGTGTGGACCGACAACTCCCGGATGTTTATAGCTATCTGTGCTGACACATTTTAGCATCCATTCTGGTTCATCACTGTATCCTCAGAATCGATGCACTGCCTCACACAGGAGGATGCTCACCAAATGTTTGTGTATAAATAAATATTATCATAAAATAGCATATGCTTCTATTTGGGTCTCTTCTCAGAACTTGTATAAAACACCCACATTCTTTATCTGATCACAGCTTGATATTAAGTCCTGTGATGCTGGTAAAGTCTCAGCTTAGTCTCCTTTCTGATTTGTCTAGAAAATAGCACACGTAAAATAAGTAGTGCCTCTTGAAACCATTGCTGAACTCCCCAACTGCCTTTGTTCTTATTGTTTCCTGGCCTAAGTGTTTCTTGATTCTCTGGGATCAGTCATTCAGTTTTCTTGGTTATTCCCACATTCTCTGAAGAGGTGTCTTGTATTCTGACCTCTTAGTTTTCCTGATTTTGATCTTGCCATAATTCCTTATGCTCATCATTTAGATCACATGTTGTCAGGTTGACTACTTGATTGCTGTATGTTAATTACTACAGAGTATAAGTAAATAAACAAAATTATGACATCGGATTCATTGCTGGGCTCACTGCCGTCAGATTCTTCGCCTTTCCAGCTCCCAAAGAGCATAACAAACCATCGGCTTGAACCCATCTTCTAAGACCACTTTAAGTCATCAGTTTTCCCCTTTTTCTGGTTCTAGCTTTGTAGTCTGCACAAGAGCAACACCAGCCTCCATCCCACCAGAAAGGATGGTGAATACTTGCAATGTGAGGTACTGAGGAGCATTCAGCAAATATCAAGGAGCTATAGCAACAGCAGGTCATCGGGCTGCAATCTGTGGGCCTCCAAAGCAGCAAGCTGGTGTGCTCCTTCCTTCATTGAAGGGAACTCTGAGCAAGCACGTGGAAAACATCCTTGATACCTGAATCTATCAACAGAAGGACCAGGAAACACCGTTTTATGCAGAGGTCAACAAACAATTCCACTTCTTGTATTCAATCCTAAGATAAGAATGAAGCCATTGACACTCTCCTTTATGTTCTCCGATCAAGAAACAGCTGAAGAGCTCTCTCTCTCTGTCTCCTTCCCCCCGTTTCTTTTCTCTTTCTCTCTCTCTCTCTCTCTCTCTGTGTGTGTGTATTAAGACTATGCACCATATTTTTTGGGGTTTTTTTTTTAGTTGGAGTCTCACTCTGTTGCCCAGTCTGGAGTTCAGTGGCACTCTCCCAGCCACCGCAGCCTTGACCTGCTGGGTTCCGGCGATCCTTCAACCTCAGCCTTCCAAGAAGGTAGAACTACAAGCAAGTGCTACCACGCCCAGATAATTTTTATTTATTGTAGAGATGATGTCTCTCCAAGTTGCCTAGGTGGGTCTTGAACCCACGGGCTCAGGCAATCCACTCGCCTCGGCCTCCCAAAGTGCTGGGATTACAGGCTGAGCCACCGAGCCTGGCCAATGTACCATACTTAATTTGCAAATTCCTATGTGTCAGTAATTTTAGAACATTAGAAGTTAAGGTAAAAGTTTGCTCCATTTAATAAAGTTAGAAGCCAAGCTTGGCACTGTGCCCATTTAACTAAAGCTGGTGGTAGGTCATTCTGGAGAAAGGCTCACTTTCAGATAAATTTGTCTTTGAAAATATAATTATACAGCCCTGTCTTTCCTTCCTTCCCTCCCTTCTGCCTTCTCCCCATAAAAGAGCCAAACTGGCTTACATCATACATGATGAAGTAATAATGACATAGAAATAGACTAGCCTTATACAGCAGTTATTCAGAGTGACAAGAAAAAATGGAGACATTTTTATTATTCCCAAGGACTCTGAATACACTTACCAAGTGACAGAGTAAGAACAGAGGGACAGCACTAACCAGCGCTACCTTGAGCGTGTTCAGGGGCTGGAAAGGCTTTGTCAAGATGGCATCAGACCTCTGTCCAGTGGTAGAGACAGATGCATGCAGACTCCAGGTGGGAAGCGACCTTTCTCACTGAAAAGGTTTTCAAACGCCCTCACTCATGAGCGGACCTTGAACAATTATGATACTATAAGAAAGGGATTGGCAGGAGTGGGAAACTGTCAGGGGAGGGGGGTGGGATTGGCAGTTGAGGGCACCTGCTAGGGGAGGGAGGGGCATCCACCATCCACAAGGGTACCTGCATGATCAAAGTTTCTATACCTAGCCCCGAATTGTACCCACAACTTTATAATTAAACAAAACAAAACAAAACACCCTCCCTTCACAAGACTGCCATAAGATGCCATTCCCCAGAGTCACACAGCCCTCTCAGAAGCCATTTCTGAATCTTTCTTAGAATGCTCCAACAACGGTGGGCTGCAAGGGAGCAGAAAAGATTCACTTTGGCAAGAGCTGCCTTCTTCAAGTTCCTATCCATAAAGAGATCACTAGTATTTAGAGCGGGGAAACGGAATGAGCAGGAAAAATAATGTAAGTTAGTTCTGTAGAGGAGAAGGAAAAAAATGCAAGTTCATTCTGTTACACTGAATCTATCCTGTGGGGAAAAAAACGTAGCACTGAAATATACACCAGGCACAATAAAACTATCAATATGATAAAAATAAAAGTGGTACAACAGCCCACATTATCCTGAAGCCCAAATAGAGAGGGAAGGGTCTTTATGCTTGTGAAATGCTTTGAGGGATTTTTACAATAAACACCCAACCGTTAATAGTAAGGAAACCAAGCATTCACAGGGTGGCTCTTCATTCCTATAGTGCTGTGGGACACATGAGTATTCTTACAACTTCTCTTCACACTTGAGGAAGTCCAGTCTGAGCAGCTGACTGCACCCAGGAGGCTGAGCGGAACTTGACCTTATATCTTGGAGCTGCAGTCTCCTGCTTTAAACATGGCCTGAGGATCTACTGGGGTAACTCGTTATGCTCTACAGGCCACAGTGATAAGCAAGAAACAAAACAGAGCTAAGGCATAGTGCTTGCCCTCGTGAAGTTCACTGACCTCCTGGAAAGCTGACCTTGATTAGGCACGTGACTGAGCATGCTGTGTCTAAACTGCAGGTCAAAACCACAAAGGACACCCAGAATGCAGGGCTGCATTCAAAGTCATGACAGTTGGGTGGGAAGTCCTCCGACATATTTTAAGAGCCAGAGAAGCGGAGAATCCAATCAAGTGATGTGGGGGCTACAGGTTTCCCTTTAGAAGCTAAGGAGTTGTGAATGTCGCAATCATAAGTTCAGAGGGTTCACCAGGGTCACCGGTGAGAATCCAGTCAATGTCTCACGAAAAAATTTCTGGTCTTTCCATAACCTCAAGTGTCCTCAGTAACCCCTCTCTCTTGGAAAGTTGCCTCGGTGAACTGATAAGGTCTCTGTGCAGAGTGTGGATCCCAGAAAGAGATACAATCGTCTACACCCACCCTTTCATCCATCCCCTGCATTTCAGACTTCCTTCATCCACTTACTGCTTTCCTTAGCACCTACCAAATCTAGCACACTACACATGACATGCTTTACTAATTTGTGTCCTTTATTATTTGCCTCTTCCCAGGAATTTTAACTTCACAAGGACAGGCGTTTTCATTTTGTTTGCTAGTGTTTTTCTAGAGCATTGCCTGGTACATAGCTGTTTTCAATTAGGAATGAATGCAGAAATGAGTAAATCAAAAGTGTAGAACTAGTGTTTTGTGGGAAGAAATCTGAGTATTTGGTATTTTATATTATATTTGAGAGAATTTAGTTTGTTGAGAGACAAGCAGGCTTAAAATGACAATTTCCAATGCTTAATTAGATTAGCAACTTAAACTTGTGATTTTTAAGTGGAAATCTCACTACATTTGTAAGTAATATTGGAACACAGGAGAATTTCAGATTCACTCTACTTATGTATTTAATTTTTAAACTTGTAAGATGTAAGTACTTGGGAAGGTTAGTCAAATATAAAATTGAAGTACTTAAGTATGAAATTGGGGATGTGTGTGTGTGTGTGTGTGTGTATTTTTTTAAGTTTTGCTTGTTGGTTTTGTAAGACAGGGCCATTTATGCAGGATGAGTATAGTACCACGATCAAAGCTCAATGTAATCTCAAACTTCAGGGCTTATTTGATCCTCCTGCCTCAGCCCAAGTAGCTGGGACTACAGGTGCGCACCACCACGCCCAGCTAATTTTTAATTTTTTGTAAAACCAATGTCTCACTATGTTGTCCAGGCTGGTCTCAAACTTCTGGCCTCAAGCGATCTTCCCGCTTCAGCCTCCCAAAGTGCTGGCATTACAGGCATGAGCCAACATGCTCAGCCAAAATTGAGTATAGTAACTGAATTGGAAGATTGGGTCATATCATGCTATTTGAATATCCTACTAATCAAAGTTGCTTTAAAAGTAATTATTCACATTTGCTAATTTTATAAATAAGATATGAAAGTTACACGTAAAAGAACTAGTGTCTTGTGGGAAGAAATTTGAACATCTGGAATTTTATATTATATTTGAGAGAATTTAGTCTGTTGAGAGACAATCAGGCTTAAACTTACAACTCCCAATGCTTAATTAGATTAGTGATTTAAACTTGTGATTCTTAAGTGGAAATCTTACTATATTCGTAAGTAATATTGGCACACAGGAGAATCTCAGAGTCACTCTATTTATATATTTAATTTTTAAACTCATAAGATGTAGGTACTTGGGAAGGCTAGTCAAGCACAAACTTGAAATGTTGAGCCTTAAACTTTAATTACTAAACAGTTAACTTCTAAATTAAAAATAAACCTCCAAATAGTCTGTTCAACAAGATACATGGATAAATAATTGCGATGTGCTGAAGAAGTGAATGGCTGGAAATGCAGAAGGATCACAGGGCTGAGTTCTTGTTCTAGTGCTCCCATTTGTGAGGTCCCGGCCCAGGCTGATGCCCTGATCTCTCAAGTGCTTTCATCTACAAAAGGAGGAAACTGTATGAGACCATTTATTAAGTACTTCCAATTCTGAATTACGATGCTGCCCCTGAAAGACATAAAACAAAAGATTCATAATGCTGTCAGCACTGAGAAAACTTCCAGTGGGAAAATCAGGAGTTCACTGGCAGTCGCATGGGTGGAATCTGACCAGAGGAAGCAAGGAGAAACAGCACTGCAGGTGGAAAACCACCAGAGTGAATGCTCTAACAAGGGAAAGTTTGGAAATGACAAACCAGAGAAAACAACCAACGGTGAGCTGGCCATCAAGTCTGACCAAGAGTGGACTTCACTGATGTACTGATGAATGTACCTCACAGCTCAAAAAACCTAAGGTATCAGCAGCAACCTTTACTGTGACCACCGGGATCCCAGAGAGAGTTTACCACCACATGATAACATTGACACAGAGTCTAAACAATTTATTATCAGAATTACTGTATCTACTTTTATTAAGACTAGATTTTGTGAAAAGGATATACTTTTAAACTATAAGACTTCCTTGGAAACGTACTTAAAATGACCTCATACCACTATATTAGACTAATGATGGCTCAAATATTCATTTTACAGAACCCATCTTGAGTTTTATGAAATAAAAGGAATATCCACCTAACCTGATATTTCTGTAGGCGATTTCCGCTACCCAGAATTCTCAACAAAGCTAAAAATACTCTCTGTTGAAAGACAATGAAATTTGGAGATGAACGGATGGATTCGTCATTCAATATTCCAAGCCCTAGCCGGCGATCAGCAAGGACTTGGGGGGTAACATAGTCAGGGAAGGAAGTCAGCATCTCACAGTTTAGGTTCAATAACTGCGTCTGGTATGCAGAATAATGTTTTTAAGCAACACAAGAACACAGACATGGCTTCTCATAAAATATCCAGCTAAGCCGAGCAGGCCATATTATAGTTTTAATTTCCCTAAATGAGACTTTGATTTATCAGGCTGAAATAACTTGACCAGGTGTTGTCAATCCAACACTGAAAACCAACTGACCAGGCAAACTGTCCCCATGGGAGCCAGCTCCATTCTACTCGTCCATCCTTCTCCCAGCATGTTGGAACCTCTGGACCAGAACAGGCAAAAGGACAAGGGCACTCCAAATACACAGTTCACTCGCAGATGTCACACTGATCGTATGTAAGAGTTTCTCAGTATTCATTTAATAGATGTGGGGAGAAGAAGAATGGCTATTTCTCTGTAAAACATACAACAGCTATCCAGTGATCTCTTATTTTGAGCTCTCCCACAACAAAACTCGAATCCCACAAACATTTCAATGAGTGATGCAGAATGTACTGAAGTTATCACAGGGGAGAGCAGGAGTTGGTTGATACCATTTCCTGGAAAAACCCCATTAGAAGCATCTCTTGCCCGAACTTCTCTCCTCAGTCTCCAAGCGCACCATCCTCTCTCTCTCTGTATTTCATTTTCTCTCTCCAGGAGTCATTCTTGTAGGTCCCTTCCTCTCCACTTCCTGTACTTCCCCGTCGCACTCTCCACATTCCTTCACTCTCCCTTTCTCAAGAAGAGCCACTTAGTTTTGTCTCAGCTTCTATCTTTACGTGTATACTCCCAGACCCTAAGCTTACCACTGTCCTCAGAATTTCAGTGTTGGGAACAAAATGTAATGACAATAGTACAGTATTGAAAATCCTCACTTGAGCACTTCTTAATTTTAGGAGCTTCTACAAGAGGTTATAGCAGATTTTTAAAACTATTCATTTCTCATAAAAGTTGAAAGGTCCATCCTACTACCCCTGCCAGGTATCTCCACTCCACTCCACACGATGCTATCTCCACTCAATACTAATCATTCATTTATTAATCCATTCTTTGCTTTCCCTTCAAGTATTTATAAAGTGCTTTCCAAGGACCAGTCATTGTTGTAGACACCAGGGATATAGCAAAAGAGAAACAAAGCCCTTGTCCTCAAGGAGCTTAAATACTAGTTGGGAAAAAGAAAAAAGAAAACAGATAATTATGCCCCAAATGCCATCGTTTTATGAAGAAAACCAAGGCAGAGTCGAGGTGATAGATGGTATGGACACAGACATACACATGCACGAGTGTATGTATATATACACATACATACGTTATCATCCATGCCTTATTTAGTTTTTGAAACATTTAAAGTTGCAAGAGCTGGCATCTCTATGTGTCACTAGAAGCTTCCAGAATCATCGGCGTTCTCAAGCAGGCTGCTAAGCAACAGACAGCAGGATTTTCAGGCCTGCCATCCAGAGCATGCTGCCTCTCCACAGACTTTGGCCCCCTTGCAGCAAGCCTGCCCTGTCATCACCAATGTCTGAGCTACCCAAGACCAGAACTAAGGCCCGAAGACTGAAAAGTTGAGTGCTGCTGGCATCTCCCTTAAGACTTTCCTGAATTATTATGAGAGAAGCATCCAAATGTAAGCAAAACATGCAACCTTTTCTTCCTCAAAACGTGTCCATGTGAACATTGCTTTGTATGCCTGCCGTGTCTATGGTTTTTTTTTTTTTGAGTTGGAGTCTCACTCTGTTGCCCAGGCTAGAGTGCAATGGCTCACACATGGCCACCACAGCCTCGACCGGCTGGGCTCCAGTGATCCTTCTGCCTCAGCCTTCCAAGTAGCCGGAACTACAGGCACGTGCTACCACGTCTGGCTTATATTTTTATTTACTGTAGAGATGAGGTCTCACCAAGTTGTCCAGGCTGGTCTCATATGCCTATCTCTAAGTTTTTATCCTAGTGAAGAAAGACCAAAAGCAGCAACCATTTAAAACTTTCATTATTTTGTTCGCAAAATTTCAGCTTTTTAGTAAGTAGAATGTATGCTTCGGATTTGCATGGAGGCCAGATAGCAAAATTCCCTTAACTTACATGTTTATGTCTATCTTCAACCTACTCATCTTTTCCTAGCACCAGGAAAATATTTTTGACTTTGTGGTGGGTAGCATACAAAACTCCAAAGAACCTTCTGATAAAGGAATGCGTTAAAAATAGTTGCTTGACACCTAACTGCTACAACAAAAATAGGGTGGTAAACTCACAAAGAAAGGATTCTGGTTCATTCACGTATGTCTCTAGCACCTAATTTAGAGTTCAGCACAGAGGGGTGTTCAATGCGCATTTCGTGAAAAACAGATGAATGAATCTCATTTTTCTTCTTCATTGCTCAATAGTACCCAGGTGCTGTTATAAGCACTTTTCATGAATCATCTCACTCAGTCACCACAAAACCCACTGGTGGCCCCCATTTCCACCATTTTGCAGATGAGCAAACTGAGACTTGGGCGAGTTAAAGATCACATCACTAAGAAGGTTCTGCCCCGGGTAACCCCTTCGGGTCCCCTCCCACTGGGGGAGCTTTTCTGTCCTCTCAATAAATCCTGTTTCAAAAAAAAAAAAAAAAAGGTTCTGTCCCGAAAAATGAATCCAAATCTTTGTGACAACATCTAGGCTCTTCACTACGCAACGAGGGTCCCTTTACATGACATGACCCTTATTTTACTTCCTCCCACGCTATGACAATCATCTCAGAGTAAAGAAATAGCTTGTGTGGGTACGTAGTCATTCTTTGAGTGAGAAGTACTGGCATCCAGAATAAAATTTTAGAAATTATATTAGAAAATGAAAATATCTCAGATGGCTGCAAACTTTCCACCTGGGAAAGAAAAGCAAACATAGCTTAAAGAACAGCTTAACACATATGTATGTGTGTATGCATGCATGTATACGTAGTTTTAAAAAAAACACTTGTTGAAGGAGTTTGACTAGGCATCTTAAGAAGGAGCTGGGCAGGGCCTCGAAGGGCAACCGATCCCGCCCCCTCGGGTAAGACAAGGGGAGGGCCAGAGTGGTGGCAAAGTCAAGATCAGAAGCCAGGCCTCCTGGCTCCCTGGCCAGGGCTCTCTCTGCATCGGTTCCTCTCCAAAGTGTTTGATCAAAAGATAAATGTCAGAGAACAAAAGAAGACAATTACTCAGGGAAACATTTTGGGTATATGGTAGGGAGAGGTCAAGCCTGGCCTTCCATAGACCATTCCTTGGACCGTGTGTCTGACTCAAAGCGGAAGGTTCTACAGCTCAAATGACAAAGCCAGGAGCTGCCTTGTAATTAAGGGAAGACAGAAAGAAAAAGAGGGCACAGATTAACAGGAAGTTGGACTCTTTCTTCCGCTTGGATTCCTTCGGTGAGCACAGGCTCACATTCAGCAAAAAACACGGCAGCTAGGGTGCTGTGAAGTTGGAAGAGGCCTGCTGATAGAAATTAAGAGCTCCAGGCACAGTGGTTCATGCCTATAATCCCAGCACTTTGGGAGGCGAGACTAGAGGATCACTTGAGCCCAAGGAGTTCAGGAGAAGCCTGGACAACATAGGGAGATTCCGTCTCAAAACAACAAAAATGTAAAAAGAAGAAATTAGGGTTACATTCAATACTGGTAGATGAACTCTGATTTTGTAAAAACAGCAAACCCAGGGTTGATTTATTCTTTATTTGGGGGGAAGGCAGGGAATGGAGCCATTTTCTTACTATTTACTTACTAATTTATATAAATGACTTCCTTCTTATTTATTTGATTTAGTTATTGTTTTGAGTCAGAGTCACCAAGGCTGGAGTGCAGTGGAACAATTGTGGCTCACCACAGTCTCAACCTCTTGGGCTCAAGCGAGTCTTCTGCCTCAGCCTCCCAAGTAGCTGCGATTACAGGCACACACCACCATGCCTGGCTAATTTTTAGGCCTCACTACATTGCCTAGGCTGATTCCAAACTCCTTGACTCAAACAATCTCCCGCTTCAGCCTTCCAAAGGCTGGGATCGCAGGTGTGAGCCTCTGGGCCGGTGTGTTTCATGTATTTGGATCATTCAAGCAATTCTCCGAGACTGAGGAAGGACGTTTGGAAGAGCCTGCTGATTTCAATGGAGCATTTACCAGAAACCAGCAGACTTTCTTTCTTTTTTTTTTTTTTTTTTTGAGTTGGAGTCTCACTCTGTCACCCAGGCTGGAGTGCAGAGGCTGGCATGCTCATGTCAACCTGCTGGGCTCCGGCGATGCTTCCGCCTCCGCCTTCCGAGTAGCTGGAACTACAGGCACGCGCTACCACGCCCAGCTGATTTTTTGATTTCTTGTAGAGACGAGGTCTTGCCAAGGTGCCGGGGCTGGCCTTGAGTCCCGGGCTCAGGCCATCCACTCGCCTCAGCCTCCCAAAATGCTGAGACGACAGGCTGAGCCACCGAACCTGGCCTTGTTTATCATATTCTGTTGGTGGGAAGCAAGTTACAGTCTTGCACACGCTTTAAGGAAGGAGATCATACAAGGACGTAACTACCAGAAGCTGCAGATCACGGGCGGGGGTGGGGGCGGGGGGTGGCGCCTTGAGGTCTACCTGCCACAAGCATGGACGGGGCCCTTGCACATGTGTGTGGACAGTCTAGTCCAGCGAGTTTACATCATATCCTCAAACATGAGCGGGCATCAGAATCTCCTGGAGGACGTGTGAAAACACAAGTGGCCCGCTCCCAAAGTTTCTGATTTAGTGAAACCGAAATAGGCGAAGTCTAAGAATCTGCATTTCTTCCAGGTTGCCAGGGAAGCTGATAGCGCTGGTCAAGGAAACCACTTTGAGAACCAGTTTCCTACCCTGTATGTTAAGACACTCTTACTGCCAAATCCCCTAATCAGCCACCTCTCAGTCATCTCTTGGGAATAGATACATACCAGCAGCCTGGTCTGCCCATGGAAGGCTGCTAACACACTGAGGGCTGTTTGGGCAGCAAATTCTGTAGCTTCAGGTACCCAGAGCATGGTCTAAAAGAAGAGGCTCAGTCTCCAAGTGAAAAGGCTCAGCCAGAAGAGAGCTAAAACGGGGCCCTCGAAAGCCAAAGGCCCCTGCTGGATGTAAGGAATTGTGAATGTCCAGATTTTTCCCTACTCACAAGCCAACAAATTAGCCTGAGTTTCAGGGATGCTGGCAGAAAACACAAGACTCCTGGGTCACAGAAAAAAGACCACTTATGACTCACAGCAACAGTAGCTGTCAGAGTCACATCACGGCACCCCTTCCCTGAGCACTAATTCCAAAAGGGTGGTGTGATGGGAGCCAGATATCACCTCTTTACACAGTGGGGTATATCCCCGAAGAGTAACACTGAGATTAGGCGCCCTGATTTATGTAAGGGATGCTAGCCAATCTGCCCAACACCTGGTTTTTATTATCTTTATTATCCTGGACAGTCACTAAATCTGCCCCTAAGGGAGGCAGTCTCTAGTTTCCAAGGCTGCCTATTACGCAAATATCCTTGAAAAGATCCTAGAGAATATTATCTGTTAAAAACCTTTGCTCAGAAGACACAAGTTGTGAAGAAACTTGAGAGACTTAGGGAGAATTGTTTCCCAGCAACAGGAGCCCAGATAGCAGGTCTAAGGGTAATACCAGCAACGTTTGGGTACAGAACCAAAGAGGGTGAGGGCGTGAGGCCAGAAGACACCTGAGGAGGAGTTTTTGAGGGGGAGAGGTTCATGAGGTCAAAGGCTCTGCAGAGAAAGCAAGGAGCGTTCACAGGCTGAGGATGAGGAGGCGAGTCGGGGAAGAGGCAGGGGCCATCGGAAGAACCTTGCCCTTGGTTCCAAGTGAATGAAGACTGAGTGGAGCATCCTGACGAGACAAGTGTCATGACACGTCACGGCTGAGAGGATCTCTCCAGTTACGACGCTGGGAATAGAGTGAAGACAGACCAGGGTCAAAGCAGGAGGAACCTGCTAGAAGACTCCTGCGGGAATCCAGGTGAGAGACGAGGGAGCCCTAGACCAAGGCGATACCAGCAGCTGTGTTGGGCCGCTGTTCCATGCTGGATACTTCTTGGAAGTAGAGCTGGAATGACAGGCTGGAAATGGGGTATGATGAGGGCAAAGAACAAAGCCAGACCTCAGGAGGATAGCTTTCAGCTTCCGCGTTTGAAATGGAGTTGCCATCAACTGAAATGGGGATGACCCTGGGAGGACGAGGGTGTTCTGGAGGAGAGGACCGGGGGATCAGTGTCAGACGTGTGAGTTCAAGATGCTGATTGGATGTTCACGCAGACACACTGCGTGGGCAGTCTGAAGTTGAGGATCTAGGTCCAGGCTGAAAAAACACATTTTGGAGTTGTGAGCACATGGATCAAACGCAAAAGCATGCGTCATGAGATGGCCAAGAGAGTCAGCATAGATAGAAAAGAGAAGCGGGCCAAGGGCTGACCTCCGGGGACATGCCAGCAGTTAGCAAAGGAGACTGGGAGGCTTGTGAAGGAGGAGGAAAACAAAGAGAGTTCAGTGTCCTGGAAGCCAAGTGGACAAAGCGCTTCAAGGAGAGGATAGTGGACACCGGGGCCAAGATATGTTAATAGGTCAACGAAGATAAGGACTGAGAACTGATCCCTGAATTTGGCGCATTAAAAAGAGAGAGTGGAGCCAGGCTCGGTGGCTCAGCCTATAATCCCGCGCCTTTGGGAGGCTGAGGTGAGTGGATGGCCTGAGTCTGCGGGTTCAAGACCCATCTGGGCAACTTGGCGAGACCTCATCTCTACAATAAATCAAAAATGTGCCGGGCGTGGTAGCGTGCGCCTGTAGTTCCAGCTACTTAGAAGGCTGAGGCGGAAGGATCACCGGAACCCGGCAGGTCGAGGCTGCGGTGGCCGGGAGCGGCCATGGCACGCCAGTCTGGGTGACAGAGTGAGACTCCGACTCAAAAAAAAAGAGAGAGTGAGAGGAAGGGAGGAGGAAAAAGACAGAGAAGGAAGGAAGAGAGAGGTCAAGAGACTAAGCACACACAAGTCAGAGCTAATCTACTCTTTTCCCAAATCTAACAGAGCCAGAATTCAAAGCTATTCCTTGGGGCCACTATGTCTTCCGGCGTACATAACAGGTCCTACTACATTAAACCAAAACATTTATTTTCCCTCATCCTTGGGAAAGGGATAAAAAGAGCAAATATCTGGAAAGATATTGCCAGTCCCACAGAGGCAAGTGTGGGCCATTATCTGAGAGGAGAGGATACCCCAGGTGGTGGGTCTCAAGACACCATCTAAAGACAGAGGGTCCTGACAGGAGAGGATACCCCTGGTTCTAGGTCTCAGGGCACCATCTGAGAGAGAGGGTACTGGCAGGAAAGGAGACCCCTGACTCTGGGTCTCAGAACACCATCTGAAGGGACAGGGTCCTGCCAGGAGAGGATGGCCCTGGTTCTGGGTCTCAGGGCACCATCTGAGGGAGAGGGTACTGAGAGGAGAGGATATTCCTTGTGGTGGCTGTCAGGACCATCTGAGGGGGGAGGGTACCAAGGATACCCTTCTGCAGTGCTTATGAGAAAGAGACCTTTCCGATTATTTAAATGAAACTTCACAGGGAGCGTGGATATCTTGTAACTTCATTTTGGAGCTCTGGGATGTCTACATTCTTCCTGGACTGTCCTAACACTGAAATCAAAGAAACCATCTTTCCATGATGTCTTTTTATAAAAATCAATCCATTTTTGAACAAAATGTTGGGAAATATTTATAGACAACGCTGTTTTAGGGCTCATCGTTGCTGCTCTCAGCTCATTCACGTGTGAGGGAAAATCAGTGAAAAATCACACAGCCAGAGACTTTAAAACTGAGAGATCTGAGGAGATCTCCTCCCACTCCTCCCAACTCCAAATTGGCTTTTTTCTTTTGAATGAATCAGTTCTGCTTCCATGAATATGCTTGGGAGATGGTTAAATGAATAAAACATATTCATGTAAACAAGTAATTATAATACGCATGAGGCAACAAAAAGCTTTCTTTTTTGGGATGCTCATTGAAATTAGTTATTTCAGCCAGCATCTAAAGAATACAGATTCCACTTTCTGGAAACAAGTGCACAGATCCTATGACTTATTTATTTCAATGTCCTGAGATGATTGGACTGAGATGATATAAACACCAAGTGGAGTACCGTATTTGAGCCATTCCAATTTGAACCAGCTTTTTCCTTGCAGCTACTAATAAAATTCTATACTGTTTCTCAGAGTCACATGTCATGTGACTTTTACAGAATTTTTCATCTTGAATCAATCCTGCTTCCACGATCCTCGATAAGGTGCTCTCGCTTTCCTTGACAAAAGAAATGTATAATTTTAAGAAAAACATATTTTGCGATTTCCAAGAGGCTGAAGATGAGTCTATGTTTTAGATATATAAGAGGAAGAGTGTGATGTGACGCAAATGACCACAGGTAAGTTTGGAAATGAGGTGGAATATACACGTGTTTTCACGTGTAGAATGTGACCTGGCTACAGCAAAGTGCCAGATTTTGCCTTAGAGGAGAGAGACAGCATGTCAGTGACTCAGGGTATTCTTGGAGATTTGTGGCTTCATTCTGGGAATTTCACTTCCTCTGCATCAAAACGCAACACTTTTTATAAACGATTCACACTGTGAGAAACTGTTTAAAATTCATCTTTCCTTGAGGACCCAAGCCTTCCTTTTAGCCAAATCAAATTCATTAAAATGTTCTTCCTTCCTTGGACTGTTAACAATGATTCTTAATGTGATGCATATATTTTAAATAAATTTTACTTTATTGCTTAAATATTCAGTGAACAGAATAACAGCCACAAAAAATCCACATTTTGGGATCTTCTCGTATGCGCTCTTAACTGCATAGTAACTCATTACATTTTTAGATTTTGTTTTAATTTTTGTCTTTTTACTTACTATTATTATTCTTTTAGTAGAGACAGGATCTCGCGATGTGGCTAGGATTACAGGTGTGAGCCACTGAGTCCAGCCCCATTATCTATTTATTTGTTCGCTTGTTTTAGAAATGGTGGGGCAGGGGAGGTCTCCCTGTGTTGCTCGGACTGGATTCAAACTCCTAGACTCAGGTGAGCCTCCCAAGTCACTGGAGTTCCAGGCACTCACCACCATGCTCGGCGTTAACTCAAAAGGCTTAAGAGGTGCTTCTAGTGTTGTCAGGGTCCTTCCAGAACAACAGTAATGGTGACAGACAGCAAGCCAGCTGATGACCAAGGTGACGCCCTCTCTTCTGCACTTTCTCCTTTGTACCATAAAAATTTAACACAGAGATTGTTAAAGTAGCTTAAGGACAAATCCTGCGTTCATTTTTTTGAACACTTTTATGAGGTATTTTCTTAAAGTAGGTATTGTGCTAATATGCATGGGAGATGGTTAGATGTGTAAAACACATTCACGTAAACAAGTAATTATAATACCTGTGAGGCAACAAAAAGCTTTCTTTTGGGGGGTACTAACTGAAATTTGTCCTTTCAGCCAGCATCTAAACAGTACAAATCCTACTTTCTAAAAATAAGTACACAGATCCCATGGCTTCTGTTTATTTTAAAGTCCTGAGATTACTGGATATGGATGGACACCAAGTGGAATACCATCGCTAAACCATTCCATATTTAAACTGGCTTTTCCTTGAGCTGGTGATAAAATTCTGTCCTGGTTCTAAGAACCACAGGTCACGTGACTTTTTTTAGAATTTTCCTGCTTGAAAACAGAACTAAAATCGCAAGCTGTTAGTAAGCAAGTATCCTGTCATATTATGAAGCTTCTTCAGGTATACTGAGTCATGTTCATATTCCCAGACCTATAGAATGAATCGTGCAGTTAAATTCTGCCTCTTAAAAACTCCTTTGACCTTATAGGATCTAGAGGAAAATCATCCTTTGTAACTTTGCACACTGACTGCTGCTGCCTACCAGGTATCTAAGGAATGGTGATAAACATTCCAAGGTATGAAGTCAGATTCTGGTTTCCAAGCTGTGTGAGTTGGAAAAAACTTGTGTAAATAGTTACCTGCTCTGTCATTCAGTTTCCTCATCTGTGAATTAAAAATAGCACTACCTTCCCTGTGAGTTTGTTGTACTTACTAAATAACATGTTTTTTTAAAAAGTGCATAGCATGGTATCTGACATTTAGAAAAACCACTAAATTTTTATTGTTATTATCACCCTTAATGTGAATTCGTTCTAATTAGCCCTCTCCCACTCCAAGAAGCCTATTGGAAAGAAAATATGTCATCTCGTGAGTTCTGTGAGCTGTTACCCACAGGAATGACACTCAACTCTTCTTCACCACCCTCCTGAAAAGATGACCCATGTTAAGTTCTTCTTTGTTTCCCCTTTGCACACGCTGTCCGGCACACACCAAGGCACGGGGTAGCTCAGTGGTTGATTCACCCTCTAGACTCAGATGGACCTGGACTTGAATCTAGTCTTCCTCACTTAATTTTTTTGACCCTTAGTTTACCTGTTTCCACCTCACGGTTTTATTATAAGATTTCAGTAAAATAATGTATGCAAACCTTTTGGCATGTGCTACTAAAAGCAACAGGAAACAATTATATTCAACTTACCATGTGTCTGGTGCTGTTTTAAGCATTTTGCACATATTAACTTGTTAGATCTTCATGACAACCCTGGGATATTGAGCTATGACTATCTTAACTTTACATATGTAGAAACCAAGGCCTGGTGGTCATATCAATGATAAGTAACATGGCAGAATTAAAATCCAGACAACTTGCCTTGATTATGGGACCTTAATCACTGCGCTCTCCTACCTCCCAATCGTATGTGCTTATCAACTATTTGCTGTTACTACTATAATCCAACAATATTTGTTGAAATATTTATTTAACAAATCAACATTTACTGAAGTACTTATTTAGTATTTACTATATCTTTCTAAGTAGCAGAGCTTATCACAGCCCATAAAAATGCACTGTTTTGCTTATAACTTTTTGAAAAAACTTCTCAGATTCTGCCTACCCAGCCTATTAAGAAAATAAGATATAAATTAGGGAAGACAATTCAAAAAGGGTTCCAATATACTATAATATCTGTTATTTGTGTGATTCAATTTCTAAGAAATTTTAATTACAACAATGGTATACCATTTGCTGCAAATTACTGATTTCACCTAAAATATATATCATTACCTATGTTAAAACTTTTACTTAAAGAGGAAACAAAACTATAGGAGGTAGCTTCGAAGATAGTATGAATAGTCTTAATAATACTCTTCTGGGAATAAAGTTTGAAACAAAGATTAACCAAGTTCTTTGCCTAGTAAAAAAAAAATAATAATACTCTTAAAATCACAAATCAAAATGCATAACAGCTAGCTTCCACAGTTTGAGGTTTATGGTTATATTGCCTAAATTTCAATGTAAAATTTTAAATATAAAATTTTTTTCTTGGATAATTCACTGCTTAGAGTAGAGGCATACCTTTGCTCACACTTCACTTTATTACGTTTTGCAGATTTTGTGTTTTTTACACATTGAAGGTTTGTGGCAATCTTGTACTGAGCAAGTCTATCGGTACCATTTTTCCAACAGTGTACTCACTTCATGTCTCTGTGTCATATTTTGGTAATTCTTGCAATATTTCAAACTTTTCATTCTTATTATACCTGTCATGGTGATATCTGCTCAGTGATCTTTGACGTTTCTATTGTGAATTTCTGAAGCACCATGAGCTGTGCCCATATAAGATGGCAAACTTTATTAATAAATTTAAAAAAGTAAAAGTATTTACTTCACAGTGTTATTATCAGGTTTGAGTAAAATATTGCATCCAGAAGTTTTGGCATATGCTAATATGTGTGTTCCCATGCTCCACTGACCGGCTGTTCCCCCGTGTCCTTCCCTCTCCTCCGGCCTTCTTTTTCCTTGAGAGACAATAATAATGTGATTAGGGCAATGAATACTCTTACAATGGCTACTAAGCCTTCAAGTGAAAGGGCCACACATCTCTGACCTTACATAAAAAGCTAGAAAGGATTAAGCTTGATAAGGAAGGCATGTCCAAAGTCGAGACAAGGCGAAAGTCAGGCCCCTGATGCCAGGTGGCCAAATTGTGAATGTGAAAAAAAAGTTCTTGGAGGAAAGAAAAAAATGATACTCCAGTGAACACACGAATGATAAGAAAGTGCAACTGCCTTCTTGTTGCTATGGAGAAAGGTTTAGAGATCTAAATAGATCAAACCAGCCACAACATTCCCTTAAGCCAAAGCCGAATCCAGAGAAGGGCCTAACTGTCCTTTACTTATGACGATGGGTAAGAGAGGCAAGGAAACTACAGAAGAAAAGTTGAAGTCTAGCAGAGGCTGGTTCATGAGATTTAAGGAAAGAAGCCATCTTCAGGACACGAAAGTGCAAGGGGAAGCAGCAAGTGCTCACGTAGAAGCTACAGCAAGTTTTTCAGAAGATGTAGTGAAGGTCATGATGAAGGTAGCTACATTGAACAGATTTTCAATGTAGATGGGACAGCCCTCTATGGGAAGAATATGCCACCTGAGGACTTTCATAGCAGAGAGGAGTTGTTAATACCTGGCTTCAAAGTTTTAAACAACCAGCTGACTCGCTTGTTAGGGGCTCCAGAAGCTAGTGACTCTACATGGAAGCCAATGCTCACTTACCATTCTGACAACCAGAGGCACGACAGATTATTCCAAATTTACTCTGCCTGTGCTTTTTCTATGGAACAGCAAAAACTGGATGACTGTATATCTGTTTACAGCATGACTTACTGAATATTTTAAGTCTACTGTTGAGACCTAATGCTCAGGAAAAAAGATTTCTTTCAAAACATCACTACTCATTGATAAGGCACCTGGTGACCCAAGAGCTCTGACGGGGATATACGAGACTAATGTTGTTTTGATGCCTACGAAACACAGCATCCATTCTGAAGACTATGTGACTAGGAGTAATTTCGACTTCCAAGTCTTATTGTTTAAAAAATATATTTCACAAGGCTATAGCTCTCATAGAGAGTGATTCTTCTGTTGGATCACGGCAGAGTACTTTGAAAATCTTCTGGAGAGGTTTCATCATTCTAGATGCCATTAAAACCATTCATAATTCCTCATGAGAGGAAGTCAAGATGTCAGCATTAACAGGAGTTTGGAAAAAGTTGATTCCAACCCTCTTGAATGACTTTGTGGGTTTCAAGGCTTCAGTAGAAGTAACTGCAGATGCGGTAGAAATAGGAGAATCAAAATTAGACTTTCATAGTAGAGAGGAGACTAAAGATGTGACAAAATTTCTGCAACCTCATGAGTGGATGAGGAGTTGTTTCTCATGCGTGAGCAAAGAAAGTGGTTTCTTGAGACAGAATCTACTCCTGGTGGACATACTGTGAACACCAT
Organism: Carlito syrichta; assembly: GCF_000164805.1. NCBI lineage: Eukaryota > Metazoa > Chordata > Mammalia > Primates > Tarsiidae > Carlito > Carlito syrichta. Next base: position 1,183,684 of record NW_007252251.1, on the reverse strand, counting down.
TGAAATAACAACAACGAATGTAGAATACTACATAACCTTAGTTGATAAAGTAGCAGCAGAGTATGAAAGGATGGACTCCGGTTTTGAAAGGAGTCATATTGAGGATAAAAAGCCATCAAAGAGCATCAGATGCTACAGATAAATCGTTCATGAAAGGACACGTCCACTGATGCCGCAAACTTCATCATTGTCTTATTTTAAGAAATCACCACTGCCGCCTCATCCTTAGCAACCACCACCTGGATCAATTAGTCAGCAGCCATCAACATCGAGGCAGGACCCTCCACCAGTAAAACAATTAGGACTTACTGAAGGCTCCGATGATCATTAGCATTTTTTAGCAATAAAGTATTTTTAATCAAGGTATGTGCATTTCTTAAAATATCATGCTATTATACTCTTAACAGACCACAGTATAGTATAAACGTACATTTTGAAGACACTGGAAAAATTTTAAAATTATTTGGCTTTATTTCAATATTCACATTATTGCAGTGATCTAGAATCTAAGAAAATAGTATCTCCGAGTTATGCCTGGATAAGACACTGGATCTGTTGCTATTTGGAGGGTTATTTAATTCTTTTGTAGCAACTATTATACTTCATTTACAAAGCAAGAATTAGTTTTCCATGAAATAGCAATTAAAAGGATAACTGTGTGCTTTTTTTCCTAATCTTCTGTTTCGTTTTCTGTTCTTATCCTTGTTGATTTTTCTTTCATCTATGCCTAATTTACATTGTCTTGCTGTGATTTGAATTTTCATATAAACTGCCCTGGTACTTCCTGAAACAAGACAAAATTATGTAAATGCCTCTGAGTCAAGTACAGTGTATGGTTTATGTGACATTTTCATTTAACGAAATTTGCCAATAGTATTAATCTGATATCTATTACTTTGCGTTATTCACACACTTCTGAGAATCTTCCTGAGTGGATGTCTGAATATAAAAAGTTGTAATTGTAGTAAGCTGAATGGTGACCTCCAAAGATATTAGGTCCTAATTCCTGGAACCTGTAAATGTCACCTTACATGGAAAAAATGGCCTTTGCAGATGTGATTAAACTAAAGGTCTCGAGTCAGAGAGATTAACCTGGTTTATCTAGGTGGGCCTTAAATGAAACCACACAAGTGTCCTCATAAGAGGGAGGTAGAAGGAGATTTGACACAGACAGAGGAGAAAGTAGTGTAACCCTGGAGGCAGAAATTGATCGACAGCCACCAGAAACAGATTCTTAGAGCCACAAGAAATCAACACAATTACTAATTTGAATCTGCACAGACGTTAAACAGAAAGAAAGTTTGCCTTTTAACATTCAAAACATTAGGAAAGGCAAAAACAACAAAGTTATTTCCATCTAGAAGAGTGGAAAATAGAAAGGTAGTCTCAAAGACCAGAAAGGTCTTTTGATTTTAAAGGGCTACTCTCTGTTTCAGGAAAATGCTACATTTCTAACCCAGCTCCCTCTGTAACGTAACCACCACATTAAAACCAAACTCCCTAGTCCCCGTGGAAAGCACCTGGCAATGCCGTCCTCCTGGGAACCCACGCCACACTGGTCTCCAGCCCTCCTCCTGACGCGCACCACTCACGATCCCACTTGGCGTGTTTCATCCTGCCCACTCCCTGGAACGTCTTCTTGCTTTGCTGGATGTAACCTATTCTTTCACAAAGTCAAAGAACGTATTTGCAGAATTTCACTTCCGGGAAAATTCCGGGACCAGTGGCTGCACTGACAGAACCCCACGTGCAAAGGACGCTCACAGCCCCTGGGTGGCCTCCAGGGCAGCGCAAGCGGACCCTCATAATGACCTCACTCATCTGCGCTAGTCTCTAGACTGAGAGGCAGAAAGATAAGCCTTCTCCACTCTGGACAATTCTAAAACACACTGTGCTGAAGGCAGACTCCCACACGTTGAAAATCACAGGCCTGTCTTCGAATCCAAGGGGTACCCATTCATTTAGCCTGAAAAACGTACCAAGTGGGAAAAAAAGATTCCTTTTTAACATAAACAGCCTGTGATGCTTTATTCGTAAGGAACTTAATATGTCTGCTGCTTAAAAAACAAAGTCTGAAAAACTCAGACCACTGGGAAAGTGAGGGTTCGAGGGAAGCACGATCCATTTGGTTGCACAAGTAAGAAGTTGGGTCATCACTGACACTGACCTCCTGCATATGCGATCCCAAATATTTTGATTTTGCTTCGAAGTATTTCTTAAACCTGTTCACTTTTCTCATATTAAATTGCCTTTTTATGGGACCTTCCTACTCACTGAGTTTCCATCCAGTTGTGAGAGGGAGGGAAAGTGCACCCAAGGGTGGCTGGAGGGGTGGATATGGAGGCAGGTTTCCCCTTCCTCAAAAAGTCCTGGGCTTTGAGTGGGAACGAGCCACTGGCAGCACCCATGTTGCTGCTCCTGCCCTATCTGGCTGTAAACAAGGAATGCACCTCCTGCGTTCTTCCCTCTGTAGAACAGCTTGAGAACCTACCTTATGGGACTGCTGTGCACACGAAAAACACACAGAGACAGGGACACGATAAACAATCTGCACTCGGATGATTTGCCCCAGGGTTCCAGTCCTAGCACCAGGGGCCCTCTCTTTCCTAGTGCTCACATGGTGGCGATTTTACATTTTATCTGTCAAAATCTAACCAATTGCTGTCTGTCTCTCATACTGTAACTTTCGTGAAGCAGAAATCAAGTCTATTTTTGCTCTTCCTTGCACAGAGCTTGGCAGAAGAAAGCACTGAAATATTTGTTAAGGAAATCTTGTAAATAACGCAAGCCAATAAAGGGAACCAGGGACACTAGTGGTTCCCAATCTGGACGTCACCTGTCTGCTCGGTTCTTCTCCAGCCTCAATGCCTAACAAGGGCATCGCCTGAGCAGCTTTCAAACAGACCCCTGCCCAGGCCCCAGGGATTCCAATTCGATTGGGATGGGGTCGCCAGAGCCAGGAATAAAGACCCTCCAAAGGATTCTCATGTGCAAGTCTGGTTGAGAAGTTCCTCTAAGGCTCCCCCCTGCTTCAGGCCAGGTGTGAAGGCCTCCAATCTGACCTCGGCGTCTGAATTCCACCAACT
>NW_007252251.1:1180147-1180578 GCF_000164805.1 Carlito syrichta | reverse complement strand
TCTAGATGGGGGGGCGAGATAAATCTTGGAAGGAGACAGTTTGATCAGCGGGATCTTGGCTGACAGAACAAATGAGGATGGCTCGTGCTGTCCAGAAAATTGTAAGCCTGGCAGCAAACCTGTTGGGTGACTCCCGCTCGCCAGCTTTCCTTCGGGACGTTCGGCCCACGGAGGGCGGGCGCACAGGGTCGTGAATCTCAACCTCAGTCTCTCTCTCAGGGCGGGCGCAGAGGGTCGTGAATTTCAATCGCCACCTCCTCCACACCCCCCCCATCTCTCTCTCTCCCCCCATCTCGCTCTCTCTCCATGTCCCTTCTTCAACGGGGCTCTGGTTTACAGGAAAAGCCACCCCGGAATTTCCTGCCGCGCGAAACACAGGCGGCGACGATGGCTTCCCCGGCTGACCTCCGCTCCCGCGGCGACTCCCGGCC
>NW_007252251.1:1176404-1178861 GCF_000164805.1 Carlito syrichta | reverse complement strand
CAAAAAAAAAAAAAAGTTCCGCTGACACTGAACTCCCGTCTATTAAGCGTGCAAACGCATGATGTCCAAAAAAAATAAACAACCAAAAAATGCATGCACTTGAATTTTAAAAAATAATTTATTGCCCCAAAAAAAAAAAAAAATGCACACGGTCCTCTCTTCCGTCCCTGAGTCGTCATATTTTTGCTGGCGGAGGGCCTCGCCTCGAAATGGATGGCGGGTGACTGCGCAGGATGTTGGTTGCAGAAGGTTGCGGTGTCGGTGGCAATTTCTTAACATACGACGGCAAGGAGGTTTGCTGCATCCATTGCTTCTTCCTTTCATGAAAGGTTTCTCTGTAGCATGCGATGCGGTTGGATAGCCTTTTCCCCGCACTCGAACTGCTTTCGAAATTTAGAGTCAGTCCTTTCAAACCCTAATGCCGCTTTATCGGCGAAGTTTATGTAATAATGTTCTACAACTACTTGTTGCCATGTCAGTGATGTTCACAGCATCTTTGTCAGGAGCAGATTCAAGAAACCACTTGCTTGCTCGCCCATGAGAAGCAGCGCCTCCTCCACTCAAGTTTTATCGTGAAGGTGAAGCAATTTAGTCACGTCCTTGGTCTCCACCTCTAATTCTAGTTCTCCTATTTCTTCCACATCTGCAGTTACTTCTCCTGAAGTCTTGACACCCGCAAAGTCCTTCAAGAAGGTTGGAATCAACTTTTTCCAAACTCCTCCTGTTCATGTTGACATTCTGACGGCCTCTCACACATTATGAATAGTTTTAATGGCATCTAGAATGGCGAATTCTTTCCAGAAGATTTTCAAAGTACTTTGCCCAAATCCAACAGAGGAATCACTATCTGTGGCATCAATAGCCCTACAAAATGTGTAGCTTAAATAAGACTTGAAAGTCAAAAGTACTCTTTAACCCACAGACGACACAATGAATGTATGTTAGCAGTAAAAAAAAAAAAATTAATCTTGTACATCTCCATCAGAGCTCCTGGGTGACAATGAGCAGCTATGTTTTGTCAATGAGCAGTAATGTTTTGAAAGAAAATATTTTTTTCCCCCTGACCATTAGATCTCAACAGTGGGCTTAAAATATTCAGTAAACCATGCTGTCAACAGATGTTCTGTCATCCAGGTTTTGTTGTTCCATTTATAGAGCACAGGCAGACCATATTTGAATAGTTCCCAAGGGCCCTAGGATTTTTGGAATGGTAAATGACTATTGACTTTACCTTAAAGTCACCAGTTGAATTAGCCACTAACAAGAAAGTCAGTCTGTTCTTTGAAGCTGTAAAGCCAGGCATTGACTTTTCCTCTAGTTATGAAAGTCCAAGATGGCATCTTCTTCTAATAGAAGTCAGTTTTGTCTACACTGTTGAAACAACTGAAAATGTGTTGTATAATGTAGCCACTTTCATTAATCATCATAGCTAGATCTTCTAGATAACTAGCTACAGCTTCGACATCAACACTGCTTCACCTTACACTTTTATGTTATGAGGATGACTCCTTTCCTTAAATCTCCTGAAACAGCCTCTGCTAGCGTCCAACTTTTCTTCTAAAGCTTCCTCATCTCTCTCAGTCTTCATAAGTTGAAGATAGGTAGAGTCTTCTGTTGGGAGCCAACATCTATAGCTACATGGCTGAGGCCTGTAAAGGCCCATCTGGAAGATCGCCTCTGACATAGGCTGTCAGTTATACCTATAATATTGGCGTGTGATTAGTGACCAGTGTGCATACATGGCAGTAAAACTTATAAGTAAATCTCAATACACCTGATGGAAAGTGCATAGCAGAATTATTTCTCTCTGTCTTTCTAAGTTTTACTTCTTTCTAGATATTTTTAAACTTCTATTTCCTGGTAGACTGGTTAGTCAGCTCTTGTTCCGAAAGCTGTTTCCCCTAGGGCTAAGATTAGAAACTAAATTACCATGATAGTTTTGTCACCCTGCCCCTAGCCAGGCAGAACGTTTTCTTTTGTTTCGTTAATTACCGAAACTCTGTCTGCTTCAGCCCACAGCCATCATGGCGGCCATGCCATTTCCTTGTTCAAGAGTGTGACAGCTACTATTTGATTTTTAGAGTAGACTTGTTAGGATAAAATATATACATATACACTCATAGTTGCGTAAATTTACGCTTGCTGTTTTGGTTCCTTTTGCTACATTATTCAAGTGTAATAGTTACTATACGATTTATGAAAGAATTAATGATGAGGTATTAGCTTAATAGGATATAGCATAGTATTAAAGGTCAATCATTAGATTATATAAAAATTAAAGTTTAGACATATGAAACTCATATGAATTATAGTAAAGTTTGGTAGTTTAAGAATAAGTTTTAACTGAGTTATAAGGCATTACGTTAAATCGTAATAGGATAATAGTATAACTAACAGCTAAGTCATTTAAGTAAACTTATAGATTATAGTATAGTGTTAAGTTGATAATATTAATCG
>NW_007252251.1:1140346-1175998 GCF_000164805.1 Carlito syrichta | reverse complement strand
GCTTCAGTCCTGATCAGACTGTTCCCAGAAGAACTGCCTCCAAGTGGTCTCTTCTCTCCGTCCAGATTCTCCGGTGTGGTCCTAACCCACCCTTGGTCAGTGCTGGTCACCGACAGTCTTCCTTGGATTAGGCTTTGGCTTAGGGAATGTTGTGGCTGATTTGATCTATCCAGACCACTCAAAATTTCTCCATATCTGTAAGAAGACTGTTCAGCTTTCTTATTATTCAGATGTTCGCTAGAGTAGCCCTTTTAATTGCCTTCAAGAACTTTTCCTTTGCATTTACAACTTACCTGTTTGGCACAAGAGGCCTGACTTTTGTCCTGTCTTGGCTTTTGGCATACCTTCCTCACTAAGTATAATCATTTCCAGCTTTTGATTTAAAATTACAGATGTGTGACTTTTTCTTTCATTTGAACACTTAGATACCTTTATAGGTTATCAATCGTTCCAATGTCAACACTGTTGTGTCTTAGGAGATCAGGAGGCCTGAGTAGAGAAAGAAAGACAGGGAAAGGCTGGTCGTTGGAACAGTCAGAACACATACAACACTTATCAATTAAGTTCACCATCTTAGATGGGCACGATTTTGGTTTATGGGGTCCCAAAACAGTTACATCAGAGATCACTGATCACAAATCACCACAACTGATGTAATAATAATGCGAAGTTTGACATATATGAGAATTACTTATACGTGACACAGAGACACAAAGTGAGCACACGGTGTTGGAAAAATGGTGTCTATAGACTTGGCTGCAAAAAACCTTCCATTTGTTAAAAAACACACAATATCTGCAAAGTTATATACAGAAAAACACAATAAAATGAGGTGTGCCAGTAAAGGTCTGATGTGACTGAAATTGTCTCTAAGGTTGACAGTTTAGGGACAAAGACCCAGCTACACGTAGGGAACTTGGGTTTACGGTGCTTAACCATTAGTCCTAGCCAAGATAAAAAGTTGAACTCCTGCATGCTATTGTTCCATATTTTTGTCAACTGACCGATAGGTAACCTTGTTTTATGTATGTTTCAGTTTAAAGACACCGTATTTAATGTACATTGTTGCTTCATTAAAATTTTGCTCACGTTTGCAGCATGATATCAGAATGAAGTTGATTAAACATATTTGACGTATATATTTTCTCTCTAAGGCACGTCTCAGCCTTCTTGAATCTAGAAACGCCAGACAACACGTCAGTGCTATGCTTGGGGGACATTTTAAACAGCAAAATCACCCCAAATCAAACAAAAACAAGAAGACAGAGCCATCTTGTTTGACCTCAATTAAAAATCAATGGATCTCTTGGGAGCTCTCTCCATGTGTCCGAATTACAGGAAAAGCACTGGAAGTATGAACTGTGGTGTTATAAAAAACTTTAGTGAGAAGAAAAATTCACAAATATGGAATCTGAAAATAATCAGCCTTGAGGCTTATCTGTATTTCCTGTAGACTGATGAGGGCGTTATGTTTTCAGAAAAGACTAGAGACACACAGTTCTGTTCCAAGGCTTGCCTGGCGGAGTGATTTGAAAGCATAGCAGGGAGTAAGAGCCATTAGCTCATGTCTCTTTAAGAACCATAGTTCATGACCATGCCTACATGGGTCTTTGGCTGTTACAGATCTCCCTCTCCACTCTATACGATCTTCATCTGTAAGATACAACGTAGTATGAATTTACATTCCATCTTGAGCGGTTTGCCATTTTTGTGGGGTTTTTTCCCCCTCTTTTTAGAAATAGATGATAACATCAGTCAGGATTGAGTGTATTACATTAAATCTCCCATAATTCCTGTGAAAGAGCCTTAGAAGAATTTCACAGCTCAAAAAATATTTATTGAATAAACAATGAACTAACTAGTAGATTGTATCTTATCCACGCTCAAGGTACTCTCAAAGTATAGACCATTAAGCGTTAATGGGGTCCTACATTTTTTTGCTTGAAAGAAGGAATACTCGTGGTTTCCTGGCACATGCCTAAATACATCAGTATTTTTTTTGTGTTATGTTGAAGATCTCACCGATACGTGATCATTGCCATCAAAATTTCTGTGGAGGACACACAAAGCATAGGCCTTGTAAATAACTTTTGGTAATAGTGTCCAGGGGCATGTGAAAGTGAAGCATCAGTGATTAAATCACTTTTAGAGTCTGTTCCGTTGTTCCGGTCTTCTCGTCCCTGGAAATTAAACATCAGGTTAGGGTTGTCTCCTAGCTGCTAAAATAAGCTAAAAATAGTTCATGACTTTCCAGCTTGAGTCATCTAACCTTCATCTACACTCTGATTCATTTTTCTGATATATCAAATTTCAAGGTACTACCCCCTTTCATGTTTTTATCCTTGTTTATAATAACAAAATGTTGGTATTCATTCAGGAATAGCTATTGAACATCTGTGTGCCAGGGCTGTGCTAGAAGCAAAGGATATGGATAAAAGATGTATCCTTTTCACCCAGAAAATTCCTGAGGAGGGATATATAGGTTTTTGTGAAGCAGTACCCTGTGGTGAGCATGTTTCAGAGGTAAGCCAGCAAGCCTGTGAGCTCAGAGGGAGCTGCCCAGCTCAGGCTGCGAGGAGATAAAGGAAGGTTTCTTTCAGAATGCTGCCTCAGCTGAGTCTTGAAGAATGAATTAGCCGGGTAAGTTGTGTTAGCCCCCAAATACCGGCCTAACCCAAGGGGACTATTACTGGAGTCAACATGTTTTAAAAAGGAAGAGTTTATACTTTATAAAAGCGTTTCCTTGTCACTTCTGATGGTGAACTTTCTTTGTTTCTTTAAAGCTTAGTGAAAGTCATCTTCCCCCTCTTGTTCTTCATCTCTATAGACATTCCACATGGAAAACTATGGGTGGGCGTTTGATTGAGTCAAGGAAAATTCTGTGTAAAAACACCTTGCTTCATGTACATAGTTGCTTTAAAGTTAACTCTGACAGTACCATTAATTAGCATGAACGTTGAGCTCACGGCCAACAGCACCACAACACGTACCAGAACAAAGTTTATTTAAAAAGTCAACCATTTTGCAGGATGAAATGTAGTGGGAGTCTTAAATGTCTAAAGGGAAAGTGCATTCAACGGTGTTTGCCTAAGCCAGCTCCAGGTGACTTACCATGTATGGGTCTGATATCCTCGGGATGTCACAGGGCACAGACAGGAGAGGAAGGATGCTGCCTGGTCCATGAATGTTAATAATACATGGAAGGAGGACATGGACTTTGGTCTCTGTTTGATTCCCATGCTGGAAATTGCCAGCTTTGCAACTGCAGGCAAGTTCCTCAGCGTTCCTTTGTGTTCTGCGTTTCGTGACAGGATGCAGTAAGAGTTGATGGGTGGTTCTTTCTCTCCTATCCCACTGGGCACCCATGTATTTAGAGCAGTGGTTCGCAGCCCTTTTGTGTGGCTCCCAGCAGTGGTTCCCAGCACCACATGACGGATTTTTAAGCAATTCTAATACCTGGTTCCGCCCCTGCCCCCCAGATATTCTGATTTGTTTTTTGAAATCTTTCTAGGTAATACGGATGTGCTTTCAAGACCAGGAATGACTATTTCAAAAACTGCCCACAACAAAGATGAAAGGTACAAAGTTCTCAGCTTTTACATGAAAAAGTTGCTACCCAGATAAACATTTAAAAAATGAAAAAGGAATGGGAACAGGCCGAGCAAGGATTTTTACCCCAAATTCCAGGGAGTTAAAGAGGAAAAAGAGGTTGGGGTAAGCAGAGAAGTTTGACAGAGAGCTTAGGTCTGTCTGTGTCTCCCCTTTCCCTCTCTGCTCCCAGCAGAGTAAAGAGGACCTGGTCCTGGAGGTGGACAGTTCTATTGGGAACTGAAGCCCAGATAGTTTTGAGAATTGTTGAGTGCTTGTTGGCATTTTGAATTCAGCACCCTTTCAGGTGGTATAGATGCATCTAGGGGTTCCCTTGAGCCCCGTGTGGCCTGTGAGAGTTAGGGGACAGAGAGAAGACTCGTCAGAGGCTGGAGAAAGGCAGCTTCCACTTCCAGAAGACACTGGAAGGAAGGGTTCTACACAGAGAGAGGCAGTGAGACCTCTGCCTAGCCAAAGGCCTTGCTGGCCTCACCCCATACGATTCTGCCAAAATGGGCAAAACAAGCTGGGGAGAGACCGTTTCGTTGCTCAGAAAGGGGCCATTGCGGTCTTTCCACCTCCTTGAACTTCCCAGTTCTTAGGAAACTGGAAAGTGGAGTCTGCCAGCCACAATTGACTGTGGAGGCCCATGGGAGATTCATGGGCTGCAGTCTGGCCAAGACTCCTGAGGTAGAAGGCCAGAGATGCAGAGAACATTAGAGGGGTGCTGAATGGGGCACCAGGGGTCTAGACCCTGCAGGTGTGGGAATATGCTGTCAACTTCATCCAGCTAGGTAGGGAGTTGTCTGGGGTTTCCCCCCTTCCTCTCAATCCTCTCAATCCTAACCCCCACACCCACACAAAGAGTCCTGGAACCTTTGAAGAGAAGGGTCAGAGGGGCAGATCGGGCCAGCTTTGACTTCATATCCCTTTCTCTCTCTCTCTCTCTCTCTCTCTCTCTCTCTCTCACACACACACACACACACACACACACACACACACACACACACACACACACAGAGAGAGATTTTCCAAGGAGCACTGAGAGAAGGGAGAAGAGATTGATTGTTGGGGCTCAGATGGGGCTCAGAACAAGCTACACCAAGGTATGGTGCCTTGGCTTGCTGAGTACTTTGTACTGAAGTGAAGAGGCTCAGAAAAGATAATTCTGACCTTTTCCCGCCCTTCTTTCTTCTGCTTCCGTTTCTCTCCCCAGCAGACCGAAGAAGCTCTTGCCCTGCCTCTTCCTCAAGGCAGGTCATAGAAACTAGAACCCCTGTCCCCCAAAGCCATCCATAATGCCTAGAAACATTGCGTTAACCTTCCCCATCTTTCTGTTTAAGAGCTGGCCATAAGGACATTCTGTGACCTACCTTGTCAGATAGGAAGTCGTAAGACCCTCATTCTAGAGACATCTTGTCCATACTTATCCACACAGAGGACTGAGAAGCATCTGAACAGCCAGACCTTGCTGGGTTCCCCCTGCTCAGTGTTACCATAGATCATTCCCTTTACTCCAAAAGATCATAACCGTTACTCCAATCACATTTCTACATGGCTGTCCACACTTCATTGAATCTAAGCATCAGGATAGGCAGTTTTCCCTGGGTCTTTGGTTCTTCATTTCTGAAGGCTCCCATGTCACATAAAACTTTGATCCAGTAAATTTGTTATGCCTCTCTCCTTTTAATCTACCTTTGTCATTTAGAGTTCAGACCTAGCCAGGGACCCTCGCAGGGTCGAGGAAACTTTTCTTCCCCTACAAGATTTACTTTGAGATTAAGAAGAAGACTAAGTCATATGGATCACATACTAACATGAGACTTTTCTAATTACCAAAAATTTATCAAAATAAACATACCTGGACCCAATGCCTGAAAGAGAGTCTACCTGGCCAGTTGAGAAAACAGTGATAGTAAGAGACTGGTGTTAAGAGACTTTGTTGGGTAGGGGAACCCAACAAAGACTATCTGTTCAGATTGTTCTTGGCCGCTCTGCGTAGCCTAACGTGTTCCTGGTATGGGGCAGAACTGCTCTGAAATGAGAATTTTTGAGAGAGCGGGATCTTTCTGGGTTTTATAGCTTGCTTTAAGGAGAGGAACTCTAGTACCTATGACTCACCTTGGGAAAGCAGAATTTGGATTTCTATGACTTGCTTTGAGGAAGAAAAAGGACAGGAGACAGGAGGGCAGGGGAAGGTCAGGGAGAATCCACTTCTGAGATTTTCCATCCTCCTTTAATTCAAACCATTCAACAGGCCAAAGCACCAGACATTGGGGCATCTGTGTTCTGAGGCCCAACCCCGTTGTCTGAGAAAGGAGGCCATTTTCCTTCCTTCCTTCCTTCCTCCCTCCCCCACCCTTCTTTCCTTTCTTCCTTCTTAGCCTCTTTCTTAAAGAGCGAGGGGAAGAACAGGAGAAGAATGACTGATGTGGCCATTGCTCTGTAACTCTGCATTAGGAAAGTACCAGAAGTTCTCTCTCATGTTTGTTGCCAAACTGAACCACATCAATTCTGCCCAGGGATTCGTTTGACCTAGGTTGGCCAGGGTTCTCACCCAACCTCTTTTCTTGAGAGAAGAGCAACAAAGAGGGTTGGAAAAGTGTCCCTTGTGTGGACCTTCAGGCTGCATGTGATGATCAGAGACAAAGCATCTGAGACGTTGGGGGGAAAGGAACCCAGGCCTGTACTCGTCATGGTTAGCATTTGGTTGTCTTAAATTCCAAACCCTGTACTTGGGAAAATTGGTTACGTTCACACCGCTTGCATCTCTTTTGTTTATTTTCTGATATTTTTTCTGCTTTGTTTTTATGAAGGTTTTTTTCCAAAAATGGTCAATTTGTTCAGTAGCACTAAAGGAAGAAAGAAAATGCATGTGTTGCCAACCAGGGCGAGGCCAAGACATGGCAGGGTTACTGGAAACAAGAGAACTCCATGGGAGAGGCACAGAAGGACAGAATAAAAAAACAAAGGCCTCCACCACGCAGTCAATTACTGGTTTTATTTTTAATTCTTTAGAAAATGTTTTACTTATTGAGTCAACGTTGCCATTTTGACAGCTCCAGGGGGGCTTCTTGCTGGTTCAAGGCCTCTTGTGTTTAGTGGCAGTATTTCTCATGGCTGGCCTTGCAGAGTTTGACCTTGAGATAAACGGATATGACTATACCATGCTCATAAAAACAAAACCAGAAGGTCAGGTATCGTCAGATTCTTTTCCAAACACACATGGACACTTTCGAACTCATTGTTTACAAGTGACATTGAAAAAACCAGAGAAAGGTTAGGTAAAACGTCACAAAGATTATGATTAAAGTTCCTAGGGAAAGTTAAAAGAGCCAGGAGGCTCATTTATTTTGGCAAGCAGAAATCTGGGTGCGATCCTGGTGATGGCACACACATCCATTGTTCATGGTCACAGGGTCGATCAAAAACAATGAAAAACAGCAAAGAATTACTTAGTGACAACAATGGTGAGTTTCTAAATCTTCAAAGTGACTTTTGCACTCTCAATTAGTCTAAACTGGGTCTCAATAAACATGATAGACAGTACAAAATAATCATAAAAGCCCTGGAGTAGGTAAATAAGAACAAACCACGGTCAACTCTTCTCCTCTTACTTACGTCAGACTCAAGCACCCGGCTTGATAAGTTGACTTTGTCTCAGTTAAGTGCCAATCAGCCAGGTAAGAGATGTGAATAAGTGAATAACATTAACTGTTGATTTTGCAAACTATAAAATAGAATAAAGTCGTTCAAATTTGAATTTTAAATATTGACTATAACCCAATGTTTCAACACATTGTGGAAGAAGAAAAATAATAATTATGAAAAGGGATCTTTTTTTTAGAATTTAGAAATTCTTCCAAGCACTATAAACTTTAACTCTTCAAATATTCCATTATTAAAGTTTTGAATAAAAGCCAGCAGAGAAAATGCACTTACAGAATTGGGCAGAGGAAACATTTTCAGGAGCTTTCTTTCAGGAGTACTTGTAATAGTTGAAGAACAGAAATCAGTTTTCCAGGGAATAGTCCTGTAATATGTCTATGAAACAAATTTGTATCAGAAAAATTAGTAAGTCAAATATATCCCAGATAGTACTGTTGGGGCTTATAAAACAATATTCCAAAGTATAGCACTTTGGAATGTTGAGTTCTATGTACTAGAGTAGATCAGAAGTTCTCAGAAGCAGCCTCAGAAGCACAGTTTCTCTCTGGCTTTCTTGTTCCTTCTTCTATCCCATCGTGACTCACAGAAGCCCGCATTCCTCTTCTCCAAGGCTGGTTGTAGAAACTAGACCCTCTCTTCTCAAAGCTAGACATAAAGCCTAGAAACCTTACTCTGACCGCTCCTTGTCTTTCTGTGTAAGAGCTGCCATGAGCAAATTATCTGACCTACCTTGTGTTCCAGAGGTCTATGACCATTAGATCACACCGTTTTGTCCAGTCACATTTCTACACAGCTGTTCATTCTTCATCAAACCTAAGCATAAACAGACAGCTTTCCCTGAACCTTTGGGTCTTTGTTTCTGAAGTCTGTGTCACACCAAACGTTGATTATGTAAATTTGTTGTGCTTTTCTCTGGTGAACTTGTCTTTTGTGACAGTGTCAACTGTGACCCTCATGATAGGTGAGGAAAGGTATCACACTTTTTCCACTGCTACAGAATAGGTTATAATTAACCCATAAATTATCTATATTTTGCACTCACTAATTCCAATCACAAACTCTATGTAAAAAAAAAATTATAGCTTATGTATACAGAGTTGTTATAAGTTAATTAATTTCAAACCTTAAAGTTGCTTAAGTATAAGAAAATCATGTTCAATTAGTGGAAATCTGCAATAGTTTTATTAAGATGACAAAAGTTTTGTAAAGTTTATTTTAAAATGGGTAAGAAATTCAGAAAACTTTATCGTTCATTTAAGGTTCTGATCAGAAATTTGAAAAAAAATCAATTCATACATTCCCTTTACTCCATACATCAAAATGAATTCCACATAAATTAAATATTAAATTTTTTAAACCATAGAAAAGATAGGAGAAAATATAATTTAATTTTATTAAGTTTTGAGACTTGAGGAATTCTTTTTTTTTTTTTTTTCATTAATCAGTATTTTTTATTATGGTTTTGTGGGGTACAGTTAAGGGTGAGGAATTCTTTTAAAGATTAGAAGTTATAGGAAGAAATCATAAAGAGAAAGATTAATATATTTGACTTCAAAAAATTAAAACTTCTATCCATCAAAAATGGTCCCAAAATAGCAAATTAGAAAATAACGTTCAAAAAAGATGTAGGGGAAGATAGGATAGTGGAGGGAAGGAGAAAATGTCTCATCTGCCCTTCCATGTTCTTTGACTGGTCAATGAATTAAATTGACAAAAGAGAGATTAACAAGAGAAAAACAATTTTAATTATGTCCAATACATGGAAGTCCCACAAAAATATAAGACTCAAACAAGCAGCCAGATGATTGAGACTCATAAATCATCTCAACCTATAAGAAAGGAATAGGGGTCGGTAGTTGAGACAACTTATAGGAAGATAAGGGGAGGAAATACATGGTGAATACGTTTTGCCTTGTTACACAGATAAACTTCTCTTAGGTACTAATATTGTCTCGAACCTTTACTAATGAAAATTTCCTTTATGGATGTAAATTTCTCTTACACAAGGAGAGTTTTCCACTTTATTGTAGGCACCTGAGGGGAAGATAAAAAGCCTCTTCTGCTTTGACTGGTTCTCAATTGTTTTTTCTTTTAGCTCAAAGTCATCAATATGCCAAAGTGACCTATTGTGAGGTGGTCTATTCTGATCTTCTACAATCATATTTAGAGCTGATGTGTCCCGAACCTCATCCATTTTGGACTAAAATCTCTAGGTTCCACAGAACTTTGTATAGCTAAACTTTTGATATCCAAATCCAAAAAGAATAGTCCTGAGAAAGAAAAGTCTAAAAAGTTATCATCATAAATGCAAAAGTTCTAAATAAAATGAAGGCAAATACAATTTAATAGTGTATTACATATGTACGTGTGTGTGTATCACTTTACCAATCAAAGTTGGACCCAGGAATCCATGGATAATTCAACTTCAGGAAATACCTGTAATCCCAGCACCTTAAGAAGCTGAAGTAGGAGAAACTCTTGAGCCAGGAGTTCGAGGCCAGCCCGGGCAGCATAGCAAGACCTCATCTCTACAAAATATCAAACAATTAGCTGGGTATGGTTGCTTGTGCCTGTAGTCTTGGCTACTCAGAAGGTTGAGGAAAGAAGCTTGCTTGAGCCCAGGAGTCTGAGGTTGCAGTGAGTTGCCATACAATTGTGCCACTGCACTCCAGCTTAGACAATAAAACAAGACCTTGTCTCTTTATATATATATATAAATATAAATAAATATATATATATATATACACAGAAAATGAATCTAGGTGAAAGTACAGAATGGAATGAAAAGCAATAAAAGTAGTGAATAGAAGTGGTAAAACAAAATACATATTGACTGTATTATGCGACATCTTTTGATGTTGAAAATATGCAGAAATTAAAATATGTGGCAAGAGTTAAAGAGTTATAACAATCTTGCATTGTCTGGGAAGAAGATAGAACCAGAAAACATTAGAATGTTTTTTAAGTCAAGGATAAATGTTTAATCACTTACAAATCAAAACAAATAGATACAAAACCAATAAAAATGGACCAATTAATGAAAAAGTAATTCAAGAAGAAGAAACACAAATGGCTCTTACATTGATGAAAAGTTTTCAAATTCACTGGATATCAAAGAAATGTAAATTCACATCATAACAAGATATCATCACATATGCTCCAATTTTTACAAAGCGAAAATACCTAATAATAGTGTTGGTAGGATGAGGAGAAATACGAAGAATTCTCAACCATTTTTGGTGAGAGTGTAAGTATGTATGACAGCTTGGAGGACAATTGGCAATATTTGGAAAGGTTGAAGATATAGATAAACTTCCACTCATCGAATCCCTACTGAGACTTACAACCCACACTTAAAGAAACCTTTGCCCGTAGACACCAGGAGACATGCACACATGTTTGATTGCCTTAGTGGTTGTAATAGCAAAAATCTGTAAGCAGTCTAAATGTCCATCAATAAGACAATGGGTAAATAAGTATTATATATTTGTATAAAATTCTATAGAATCATTGAAATAAACTAATTGGAGTTACAAGTATCCTTATGCTTAGATCTCAAAAACATAACGGTGATAGATAACTGGATGGACGGTGGTATTAATTACTCAGACTGGAAACAACGTCCAAGCTATAATTTTGCATATTATCCCTCCTAACATGAGGCTAACATTCCAGTTTTTGACATTTAGCACTGATATTTAGAATTAACCCAGTAATCACACTTATAATAATCTATCTCAAAATCATTTCTAAGTACCAAAAAAACCTTATGCACAACATCATATTTATAGAAACTTTTAACAAAAATTTACAAAAACTCAAATGTTCCAATTGTGGGAGAATTTTTTAATAAATTGGTATATCTACTTAGAGAAACATTCATGTTCTTTAAAATTATTATTTCAATGACAGGATAAAAAAAAGTAAGTGGTATCATGGAAAAGAATCTGATGTATGTTCTCCAAATAATAAAACCAAGGTAAAATGTATAGAAAATGCATTTCAACTCTGTTTAAAGGCAGAGAATCTATGCTTTTGAAGACAGGAGGAAATACATAACATGTTAATGTTTGTCTGAGTTATGGAAGTATGAGTGATTTGATGTCTGAGTTTTTCCATATGCCCTTTCAGGAACACATATTATTTTTACAACAAATACAATAAGCAACTAAAATTTTAAAAATTTCCTTAAGAAAAGGAACACATAGTTTCTGGTTGGGCTAAATATGTAATACAATTTATGTATCATTTCTCTTTTTTTTTTTTTTTTTGAGTTGGAGTCTCACTCTGTCGCCCAGACTGGAGTGCAGTGGCCGCTCCCGGCCACCACAACCTCGCCTGCTGGGCTCCAGCGATCCTTCCGCCTCAGGCTTCCAAGTAGCTGGAATTACAGGCATGCGCTACCACGCCCTGCTGATTTTTTGATTTATTGTAGAGATGAGGTCTCGCTGCCCAGGCGGGTCTCGAACCCGCGGGCTCAGGCCATCCACTCACCTCAGCCTCCCAAAGGCGCGGGATTACAGGCTGAGCCACCGAGCCCGGCTCATTTCTCTTTTTAAATGTCCTTTTAGTTGTTGCCAGTTTTGTGCTATCATAAACAAGGGCTACTATAAACATTCTTATAATTATATTCTGGTGTCATGGTACAACTTTTCTGCTAATATGACTACTGAAAAGAAAAACTGTTGAATTGAAGAGTAAGTGAATATTCAATTTATAATATAATTTCCGATTAGTTTTAAAATTGTTTCCATTTCCATTTATACTTTCCTAGCAGGGCACCATATGAATTCCTCTTGCTTTATATTCTTCCTAACACGTAAAAATGCTTTGTAAATTGTAAAGGCTATATACACAGAATGGGCTAATATGAGCAAGACTGTTCTTTAAATTATCTGCTCAAACTTCACCAATAAATGTTTATTTTTATGAACATTAAAAAAAATTAAATAGAATGTTTTTTGTGTTAGGAATCTAGTGGATATAAAATTGCATTTTTTTGTATTCTTAATATGCATTTCCCAAAATAATAATGAGACCTATGAGATTATTTTTTCATATGACTAATGGCCATTGTGTTTTCTCTTTTGTGATATACTTGTTCATGTTTTTGCCCACTTCTTCTGTTGGGTAGTGCATTTTCGGGTTGACTCTGGGAGTTCTTTACCTAGTCTATATTCTAGTTCTTTGTCAATTACGTGTTATAAACATTTTCTTCATGCTGTGACTTCTCAGTTTTTTTCTATATCTTTGATAAAAAGGCATTCTAGTTTTGATATGGTGAACTGACCAATTTTCACTTACTTTTTGTGCTTTTGCATTTTATAGGAGAAAACATTTATTACTCTGAAGCTACAAATATATTCCTATGTATTTTCTTCTAAAAAGTCTTAATATTTTGCCTTTAATGTTTAAAATAAAATTTCATTTCAATGTAAGTAAATTTAATTTTGCTTATAGTATGAAGATAGGATTCAAGTTCATCTATCCCCATACAGTCCTGGTATATTTTTATTAGTAGTACCTCTTTTTTAATCCTCAGATTTGTAATGCCAACTCTATTACGTATCACATTCCCATATATATGATTTTAATTCTGAAATATACATTCTTTTCCATTGTTCAATTTATTCACCATTAGGTCAATACTATCACATCTTAATAAAGTTTTATACTAAATTTCAATATCTGCTCAAGAATGCCTTCCTGCTTATACTTCCTGCTTATATTTCTCCTTCAAATGTGTATTAGCGATGCTTAGCCCTTTATCCTTCTCATATATACCTAGCAAGACAAATTCTACAAAAGCTACTGCTAGAATTTTGATCCAAATATTATGGAATCTTATATAAATTTCAAGAAATTTGAATTTCCCATTCATGGACATAGTAATTAACTCCATTTAAATCTCCTTTAATGTTATCATATTCTTAAAAAATACTTTCAATCTTTTTGTTATATTCATTCCTAGGTTTCTTATATTTTGGGTTGCTATTAATAAATAGCATCTTTTAAAATGATAATATCTAGACTTTTGATGTTTAGGAATGTAGCTGAGTTTTTTAATATTAGCTTTCATTTGCTAAATGTGCTAAATTTACATTTTTCTGTAGATTCTATTGTGTTTTCTAGGTAATCATATAATCTTTAAAAAACAATTCTCATCCATCATCTCTATCTATTATCTATCTATCTACCTGTCTGTCTATCTATCTATCTATCTATCTATCTATCTATCTATCTATCCATCTATCTATCTTCCTTAAAACCTCCCAGTACAAAATTAAACAGAGGGGCAAGCATGGATATTTTTATCTCTTTCCTGATTTTTAAAGAGAAGATTGTAATTTTTTACCATTTAGGATGATCCTTGGGCTTTTGGTAGGAACTCCCCTCAATTCCATATTTTCTTAGATTTTCATTCTGCATGGATGTTGATTTTTTTTTCCAAGTGATTTTTCTTAGTGACAGAAACATTTTCTCTTGAGTCTTTTAATGTGGTATATTATATTAATGTTCTTTCTAATGTAAATCCACCCTTGCACCCTTGGGATAAACCCAATTTATTTTGTTAATATATTACTTAGAATATTTGTGTTTCTATTTATCAGTGAAACTGGCCTGGGTTTCAACCAGAATTCAGTGCAGGAAACAGAAACCAGTCAAGGTGAAATATGAAGGGATTTGATGTAGAGAATCAGAGTCTTACAAAGTCATTGGGGTTATCCAAGGAGCAGGCTCTGTCTGAGCTTTTGGACTGAAGAAATACTCCCAAAGAAAACAGGAGTATTCCACCACCAAGAACATGACCACATTGATGCCATTATTGGAGCGATACCACCAAGTCTGGAGCAACCATTACCTCTGATGAAGAAGCCTGGAACTGTTAAGAAACTGGAAAATGTGCATCCCAACCTGCTGTAGTATACAGAAACTTGCAGGAAGATGGCTTCCTCCTCTTTTGCACCTTCTAAATGTGGTGTGAGAGACCCTCATCGGGGAATCTAAGTCACACCCGGTAAGGGAGCCCGAGAAATGTAGTTTTTTGTTTTGGTTTTTTAGAGACACGGTTTACCAAGTCGCCCAGGCTGGTCTTGAACCCCTGAGCTCAGGCAATCCTCTTGTCTCAGTCTCCCAAAGCGCTGGGATTACAAGGTTGAGCCACCACACCTGGCAAGAAATGTAGTTTTTAAACTGCATGCCCTCCTAGAGAAAGATACCTGCATGAGTGCAAAATGTCAGTAGGTAACATCTTTCAGAGCAGCCTGTACTTTCTTTTATGACTTTATTTTGCCTTAAAAATCTGTCTTCACAAATATTAATATAGTTATATTACATTTCTTCACGCTTGTATTTATTTGATATAATACTGTTCAACATCTACTTTCAACCTTTTGACATGTAAGGTAGCATTCATACAAGAGATTATGATACAGATATCTTTGTGGGGTGAGAGTGGAGGAGTCGTTATTCAGTCTACCACAATCATGACTTATTTCCTCTTTTAATTTTTTAAATGTACAAAACATATTTAATTTGTATGGTATCTGGTTATCCTAGTAGAATGAATTGATTCTGTTTATTCCCAGTAGTGATGTCTGTTTCATTTTATGTTTCACGATGTCCCATTTTCCTTTCATAGTTCCTGAAACTCTACCCGTGGGCTGTTTATGCTTAGGAGAAGCATGTGCTCATCTGAAAAAAAATTTCATGGGCTTCCACCAGACAACTGAAAATCCACTTTGAATTTCAGTTCCAAGACTGCTCTTTTAGAACTGTGCAGATGGTGTTAATCCAGTCCCCAGACACATATGACGACCAACCTTTGGGCACACATTCTTGGGAAAAGTGTTTTAACCTTCTCTCATAGACAGAGCTGAGTTATTTTCTCTGTCATACGCTTCTGTGACTTAGAGTTTATTTGAATATTCCTTTATCTGGGGTTATAGTTCTTTCTGAGTCAAAACTTTTATAAAAGGCAGTCTCCCAACTGGCTTTCCATACTTTGTAATTCCAAACTTTTTTCCCTTACTTTTCTCAGAATGGCAATAAGAAACCGCATGTGCTTCCAAGGGACCTTACCTTTCCAGATTCCCTCTTAGACTGGGGGGAAAAAGCTGGGGCACCACGTCAAAGTGAAGGTTCAGGTGGAGTTCTCAGAGAACAGAAGTCACGAAAGCAAGAAAGAGGGTCCAAAGCACGCCAAAGAAATGTTAAAAACAAACTTGCTGAGATATCTTTCATCGTTTATAACACGGCAGTTCTAAAGAAATATAGAAATGTTAGGGAATCAGAAAACTTCAGAATTGGTATGTTGAACAGCAATGACAGGCAAGTATTGAAGAACATGAAAGCAGATGTTGAGAAAGATTGCATGTAAACATATCTGTGTGGGCAGATGGCTAGTGGGGAGAAGAGAGGGCTTTCCAAGAAGCAGAAAAAGTCTGGGACAGATGCCAGGATGGTATAAGAAGACTGGTCAATGAAATGAAGGATTAATTCTGGTAATTAGTTACGGAGAAGGCTGGATAGGGAAGCGGAACCCATGGAGACTCTGGAATGCCTGATGGCATTACTACCATTAGTATTAGAGGTCGTGTTCTGGTTTTCATTTTGAAATAAAAAAAACCTGAAGTAATAATATTAATTTAAGTAAATATTAGCAATTTTATTTTCGACTGTGTCAAAATAATCACATGTGTATATATATGGGTATACTTATACATTCACACATATACATACACGTTCATGTGTGTATATAAAATCTCCCTGGGAGTTGGTATTGTTAACTCATTTTACTGACAAAATAACTAAGTCTGAGAAGTATTTAGCTGCTTAGGTTGAACAGCTAATGACAGAGGAGCTGGGTGAGGAAGCCAGATTATATTTTCCAGCTTCTGTTCTTGACCAGCATGACAGGTTATCTCCATCTTCTATGTCTATTTCCCTCCATTCCTAGGAAAGCTTAAATGATTACTACCACAGTTAATTATATAAAAGTATAATGCTAGAAAATATTCAGGGAAAATATAAATTAGTCAAGGTCCATGTATTAAACTTACTTGAAATAATTGTTGCACAGTGTTGGTGAAAGACTTCAAAAAAAGAAGGCACAGGGTTTTATCTTAAATAGATCGACTTAATCTGTACCAGAATGCTTCACTCTCTGCATCTCTAATGACATCTGTTAACCAATCACCTGTTTTTTCACAGGAGGAAAAAAAGGTTGCTCTGTTCATGAGCTAGGTCAACAGTTTAAAGCATTCACTAGAAAAATGAAAATAAACACCATCTGACAAGCTGTAGGAACTCTCAGGCAATGTGACATTTTAAACCAGTTCAGTATGGAAAATACATAATTATCCCCCATAACTGTCAAATGAATATAGCAACCACTCTAAATGCTGGTGAATAAAATCAATCTGAGAGCAGCAGGATCCATCAAACTGCTTGCATAATTCAAGATCTTGTAGGAAAAAAATGTTTTCTTCTTCTTGTTCTTATATATTCAAGGAATTTTAATTTCTGCCTTACTATCTTTTATTCACACCACCTCTGTCTATCTCCAACTCACTTTTGCCAAAATCCTGCACTAAACACACACACACACACACACACACACACACACACACACACACACACTTACTTGATTTCAGTAACTCACAATGGTGTGATTCACAATTGATTTCTGTTGATTCTCAAATTGATTTTATAAGCTAATGTGTTCCCCTAGGTTTGTCGTTTTCAATAAAAGTAGAAAAAATAAACACAATGTTTATTTATTATATTAACTAAAGTTATAGTTATTGCATTCTGTGGTTTACTCGTTGCTCTGGGGCATTTGTTATACCTTTGATTCTATCATCACCATTCCCTGTTTGCTGTAACTCAAATTTGCTTAACTTTGCACTTAATTTTTCTTGGCATGTGAAATCTCTATATCTCTCTATGAAGTCAGTTGTCTCTTTTGTTATATCATTTCTTCCAGTAAAAAATCATTACTTTATTTAATGAGTCTCCCTTTTAAAGAGCATAAATGAGTGTCCTTGAATTTGCAATACCCTAAATCTATTTTTAGCTGTTATAGTTTTGAATTCATGACATATGCAGTGATTGTGTTACATTTTCTACGTGTGTCCTGGGATGATCCAGCCATTATAGAGCATCACTCATTTGGAAACCTCTAACTGTATTTCCTCTAAAAAAAAAATAGGTTTTCCAAAGTATATGAGGAATGATTCTGACTGATAGTCAACATACTGGTTTTCCATGTATCATGATAGACACTTGGTTTGGGGAATATATTTCTTTTACCTTAACAAGTCGTTCAATTTAAATAGGAATTTTGAATAAGTAATAGCTCATTTGCATAGAGCAGAATAGCATGGAGATGATCATGCTAGGAAATTCGAAGTTTCTAGCTTGAAACTTACGATTCAGAATTGCAGTGTCCATAATGCACACCAGACGGCGCCAAATCATAAGCACTTCAAGACATAAGCATGTAAAAGATGACCTTAATACAATGGTAAATTCAGTGATGATAATAGCTACAATTTCTTGATTACCTATTTTGTTCTAAGCATTTTGTTTGGAAATCTACCTATATGAACTCATTTACTCCTCATAACATTTGTTAAAATTAGCTATTATCATCTACACTTTATAAATGAGATTCTTTCAGATAAAGCGTTTTATTGTCTTGCCTTTGTTTCAGTTTGAATTTTTTGCATTTTGCAATGCTCCATTCACCGTGCTAAGGCAGTGATCTATATTATTCTGGTTATAATTTTCAGTAACCCTGTGAGTTATGTTGAATTGCATTCCTTGCTTATAGATAAAGAAACTGAGGCTTAGAGAGCCTAATTTGCTCAAGACTACCTGGTAAGGCAGCTGTTGGTAGAGACAATTCTGTCTGAAGTTAAAACCTCCTACTTCACTAAGTCAAAGAAACCCTCCAGGATTTCAAAGTAAATCCTTTCCGTTTCTCTCTACCTGCTTCTCTTCACATGTGTTAGATATATAACATCTGAGGGTGACACCAGCAAGAGGCCAACGAGAGTTTCCTGGAGCTCACCCTCTCCACAGAAAGGGATAAAAACAATGAATAAACAATTATATTTCATCCAAAGTGACTGAGAAAGTATGCTGAAGAGCCCCAGGGGAGTGGCCAAATCTCGGTAGAGTCCAAAAACCCCAGATCACACCATACAGAGGAGAGCAAAGCATCTTCTTCCTGCCACACTCTCTCCCCAACTGGGATCAGCTTTGAGTCAGAGGGAACGTCTTTCTACAAGAAAAAAGGTGAGCTGGAGAACCCCAGGAGTCTCTGTTACTTTCCCATACACCGGCAATCCTTGCTACACTCCAGTCCTCACAGACCCTGAATCCAGTCTGGAGAGCAGCTGGGAGGCTATGCAGCCGCATTGTCCCTTAGTAAGAGCCCACTTGAGCACGCCCTGTCCCTGTGATCAAAGCTGCTATGTCTTGGAGACATCTTGAAACCAGATCATTAGTAGAGTGTGTCCTGACAATGGGGGTCAGTAGCAACTGACTCTCCATTGCTGTAACCCTGTCATCATTTCTCCATGTTCACACAAGGGCCTGCAGAAACATGACCCCGGCTACCCAGAGCCTAGACCGGATGGAATGACGGAGCCCTTGGTGTCTGAACCCATGTGACCTCCTCTCCTACCCCTTCCCTCTGCCCCCAGGGAACAAGAAGACCTGTATAGCAGGGAAGCCACTAAATAGCCTGCAAGCCACCATCCCTGCACGTGTCCATATTGCATAGCCAGCCAGTCCACTGAGCCTGTGCAAGCTGGCATCTATCTGGCCTGACTGCTGGTCTTATGGCGGCCATGCTTCCAGGACAGACTGCTGCAGCCTGCCTGGAGCTACCTCCCATGCATACTGATGCCTGGTCAGACAGCTGGTCCTGTGGTGACCCCACCCTTTGGGACAGACCTCCACAGAGCTACCTGGACCTGCCACCCCCTCGCAGGCTCTGACAGCAACCCTGCTGAACAGTCCACCGTTGAGTCACCTCATCCCACTTTTACCCATGAGTACTCACGCCTGGCCTCTGACAGCCAGCCCTGCAGCTGCCACCGCCTTTTTGGAAAAACCCACCAGACTACCTGTCAGCCCTCTACAGCTGCACCTGTCTGACCTGACATCCAGCCTGACGTTCTTGCCCTCAGCAAAAGCACACTACTGTCATCACAGATACCTGAAGCCTAGGCTACTGAGGCAATCTCAGACATAACTGACAATGGTTGCAAGTAAAGGCACTGCGCACAGACCACATTACTGAGACTACCCAGAACAAATCCCATGCTCCACACGCAACCAATACCTTAGGGTCTACCTACAAAATAAAAGTCTTTCTCTAAAAGCTACTCCGTAAAATTAGAAGTAACTATTACACTATGTGTGCAGATATTAACATGGGGACAGAAGAAAAGTGGAAAAAAAGGAAGCGTGACATCCCAAGAGAACATCATAATTCTCCAATAACAGATTCCCAATTAAGGGGTATTTATGAAATCCCTGAAAAGAAATTCAAAATAATAATGTTAAGGGGATTCAGTGAGATAGAAGAGAACACAGACAACTCAATAACATTAGAAAAATAATTCACGATATGTATGAGAAATTCAACAGAGATAGGTATTACACAAAAGAACCAAACAGCTGGGCGTGATGATTCACACCACTTTGGGAGATTGAGGTGAGAGGGCTGCCTGAACCCAGGGGTTTGACAACAGCCTGGGTAGCTTGGTGAGACCTTGTTGCTACAATAAATTAAAAAATTAGCTGGGCGTGGTGGCACATACCTGTTGTTCCAGCTACTTGGAAGACTGAGGAAGAAGGATTGCCTGAGCCCAGGAGGTCGAGGCTGTGGTAGCCATGAGCATGCTACTGCACTCCAGCCTAAGTGACAGAGTGAGACTCTGACTCCAAACAAACAAATAAACAAAAAACAAAGAACCCCAAAACAGAAATCACAGAATTGAAGGAGTCAATGAATTAAATAAAAATAAAATCAAGAGCTTCAATAACAGATTATCTCAAGAAGAAAAAAGAATTTCTGAACTTGAAGATAGGTCTTTTAAAATAACCAAGTCAGAAAGGGAAAAAAAAAAGGACGAAAAAGAATGAAGAAAGCCTATGGGATTTATAGGACATCATTAAGTGAATAAATGTTTGCATTATAAGAATGGCAGAGAAAGAAGAGAGTGAGAAAGGCACACAAAACCTATTTAACAAAATAATAGCTGAAAACTTTCCAAGTATTGGGAGAGATATGAACATCCAGATTAAGGAAGCTCAAGAGTTTTGCATTAGATTTAACCCAAAAAGTTCCTCTCCAAAGCACGTTATAATCAAACTATAAAATGTCAAAGATAAAGGCAGGATTTCAAAAGCTGCAGGAGAAAAATGTCAAGTCACATATAAGGAAATCTTCATGAGACTATCAGCAGATTTCTTAGGAGAAACTGTCAGAATTAATGATATATTCAAAGTGCTGCAGGTGGTGGTGGTGGGGAGAAACACTGTCAATCAAGAATACAACATACAGCAAAGTTGTCTACAAACTAAAGATCTCAGACAAGTCAAAGTTGAGGGATTCAGCACCAAAAGACCAATGTCTTGGACCATTTGCATTGCTATAAAAGAGCACTAGAGGATAGGTGATTTACAACGAAAAGAGGTTTATTTCTCTCATGGTTCCACTAGCTATACAATAAGAATGGCACCAGTACCTGTTTCTGGTGACAACCTCAGGGTCTTTCACTCCTGGCAGAAGGCAAAGGGGAAACCAGCATGTCACATGGCAAGCGAAGGAGTAAGAGAAAGGGCAGGATGTGCTAAGTAAGCTCTTTTTAACCATCAGACCTTGTGGGAACTAAGAATGAGAGCGTGTTACCCTGAAAGTGGCACTAAACCAATCGTGAAGGATCCACTTCCAACATTAGGGTGATGTTTCAACGTGAGATTTACACACAAACTAAATCAAGAAGGTTTACAAGATATGTTTAAGGAAATGTTACAACTGGAAGCAAAAGTACCATAATTACTATCACAAAAAGACGTGAAAGTATAAAACTCATCACTTGAGGTAGATTTATAAATCAAGTTTAGAAAAACTCCCTGATATGATGATGCTATGAAAATCTTACAGCCCTCTAGTATGAAAGTTTAAAATCAAATAGTCAAAAACAACAATTAGTGTCTATACAATACACAAGCAATCATGAACAAAATAACAAAACTGTAGGCACCAAACTACCTGACTTCAAAATATATACTATAAAGCTATAGTAAACAAAAGAGCCTGGAGGTGGCATAAAAAATACACATTGGCCAATGGAACAAAATAGAGAACCCAGAGAAAGATGTACGTGTTTACAGCCAACTGATTTTCAACAACGTTGCCAAGAATACTCATTGAGGAATAGACAAGCTCTTCAATAAACGCTGTTGGAAAAATTAGATATCCACATGCAGAAGAATGAGACTATACTCCTACCTCTCACCAAATACAAAAATCAACTCAAGATGGATTAAAGACTTAAATCAAAAACTATGAAACTACTAGAAGAAAACAGAGGAAATGCTTTGCAACGCTGAGCTGGGCAAGGATTTTAAAAATAAGGTCTCAAAAATGCAAGAAACAAGAACAAAAATAGACAAATGAGACTACATCAGACTGAAAAAGTTTTTGCACAGCAAACGATCAACAGTGAAGAGACAACCTGCAGAACCAGAGAAAATATTTGCATACTGTACTTCCAACAAGAGATTTATATTAAAAAATGCATATGGAACTTAACAGAAAAAACAATCAGATTTTAAAATGGGCAACAGGCCTGAATAGACATTTCTCAAAAGAATACATTCAAATGAATAACAGGTATGTGAAAAAATGTGCAACACTGCTAATTATCAGGGAAAAGAGGGTTAAAATCACAGTGAGATACTACCTTATTCCGTTAGAATGACTATAATCATAAAGACAAACGAGAGCTGGTGAGGATGTCAAGAAAAGAAACACTTGTACTCTTTTGGTGTGATTGTCCATTAGTACATTCACTATGGGAAACTGCATAAAGGTTCCTCAAAAAACTAAAACCAGAACAACCATAGTCTAACAATCCCATTACTGGGTATATATTCAAAGGAAAAGAAATCAGTCTGTCAAAGAGATGTCTGCACTCCTATGTTTATTGCAGCACTATTTACAATAGTCAAGGCATGAAACCAACCCAAGTGTTCATAAGTGGGTGGTTAGATAAAGAAAAGGTGTTATATACACACAATGCAATATTATTCAGCCATAAAAGAGAAAGAAATCTTGTCATTTGCAACAACATGAATGGAACCAGTTGGATTGAATGCAGTTAAGTGAAAAAAAAAACAGATGCAGAAAGATAAAAACCGCATGACCTCACTGATATGTGAAATTTTTTTAGTTGATATTATGGACAGTAGGATAATGGTTACCAGAAACTGGAGAGGAGATGAGGAAGATAATGGGAAGAGGTTGGTCAATGAGTACAAAGTGACAATTAGATAGAAGAAATAAGTTCTGGTGTTCTATTGCATAGGATGGTAGTGATGGTTAACAGCAAAATATAGTATAAATCACAAAATAGGTAGAAGAGAGACTTCTGAATGTCCTTACCACAAAGAACTGATAAAGGCATAAGGTAACAGTCACGCTAATTACCCATATATGTATTGAAACATCAAATTGTACCTCATAAATATGCACAATTATAATGTGTCAATTTAAAAACATAAATACATATATTCATGTATATATACATAACTTCTAGCATATTAATTACATATGGCATATAGCAGCTATGGAATTAGGTTACAGGTGTAAATGCTCATTTCATGATATAATAAAGTGTCTCAAAACAAGCTAAAAAGGAATTCAAACCTAAAACCATTTTGCCTATAGGATTCTGGGTCATCTTAGAAATACAAAGATTAAGCTTTTTTGTATCAGGACCAAGAGAGTGCTCTATTTAAAAACAAAACCAAAAAAACAGAGAGAGAGAGAGCGAGACTCAAAAGAGATTCAGGGTAATAATTAGAATTATTGTGGCTTTAATAACAAGTTCTTGATTCAGCTATTAGTGTATACCATTAAAAGTTAGAGTGTTTACCACATTTTAGCATTTTTCATTCATGGAGTAGACATACCATGAATGAAATTTAAATTGTGACATTTAACATGTGATGGTAGCCCTACATCAGAATATTTGCTAATAAATCACCTGGGAAAAACATAACAGAATAGTCCTGATTCTAGCAAAGATAATTATAGAATTAGAGCATCTGGCCCAGGCTCGGTGGCTCAGCCTGTCATCCCATCACTCTGGGAGGCTGAGGTGAGTGGATTGCCTGAGCCCACGGGTTTGAGACCAGCCTGGGCAACTTGACAAGATCTCATCTCTACAATAAAAAAACCCAAAAAACTCCCCCAAGATCAGCCAGGAGTTGTAGCACGTGCCTGTAGTTGCAGTTACTTGGAAAACTGAGGCGGAAAGATTACGGAGCCCAGCAGGTTGAGGCTGGGGTGGCCGTGAGCGTGCCACTGTGCTCCAGCCTGGGTGACAGAGTGAGACTCCGACTCAAAAAAGAAAAAAAAAAGACAGAACATCTGCTTTTGTGTCTTCTGGACCCTCAGGATGAACCTATCCTTGTGATAAGGCTTTCTGCAGTAAATCATTAGATTGTCCTCTAAGTTGGCTGAAGCCTGTGGACCCTAAGTGATAAGTAAGATCTCACAAATTGCAGAAAGTTACAAGCAATATGATAATTCAATAGTCAAAATTTAGGTTAAAGACTTGCTGCCTTGGAATCATAAAAGCAAACTGGCTTTTTGATGAGGAACTTTGAAGGGACGGGCAAGCTACTTGCACTGCGTGCCTTGTCTTTGAACGTCTGGTAAGTGTGGTGTGTGTACCCAGTAAGCCCACGGAGGACTGTCATTGGCTTTTCCTCCAGGGCTGCCTGGGCTCTAGGTGAACTCCCTGGCCTCTGCAAGTGCCTTCTCTCCCTGACTGTCAAGGCAGACTTGAAACCTTTCAGGAAACCTTCAGAGTTTCCTCCTGTTCCAGCTGCCATCCTGTCATCTCCGCCTGGAGGGACGTGTTAGTCTGCTAGGGCTGCTGTAACAAAGTACCACAGATGAGGTGACTTTAACAACAGAAAGTTATTTTCCCCCTTTTTTGGAGACTAGAAGTCCAAGACCAAGGGATCAGCAGGGTTGGCTTCTACTTAGGCCTCTTTCCTCGGCAGACAGATGACCCTCTTTTACCCTAGTCTTCTGATGAGTACACCAGTCATTTTGGATTAGGACCCAACCACATGACCTCATTTGAACTTAACTGCCTCTTTAAAGACCCTACCTCTTTTAGACCCTATCTATACCGTAGTATTCTGCAACACTACAGGTTAGGACTCCGACATACTAATTTTGAGGGATTCACAACTCATCTCATAACAAGTGGTAAGGACTGTGATGTGACTGTTACTCGAGCTAGTGTTCTTTTTCTCCCTAATCTACGAGTTGGCAGGTGATGACATTAATATCATCCTCACATTTTATGTCCATTTCGTCACAGAAGGACTCATGGATAGAGTCACTTTGGGAACCTATTATTATTAATGTAGTAAAGTAGTGTTTAAAAATTAGTTTATGTAATTTATGATTCATTAAAATTATTCATTTTACGTACAAATTACCGATAAGTTACACCTTTATCATATATTCTGTGTAGTTGCACAAACATGTATCCGTAGACACATGCTTCTATTTGATGATAGACTATCTAGACTTCTGGGAAGGTGGTGGTGGAGCCAGTTGGACTGTGCGAGCCCCACTGTGAATGAGTGAGTATATGGAATATTTTGCATGTGTGTCTCTCTGTGAATAAGTAGACATGTGAGTGGCTGACTGATGGGGACTTGGGAGCAAGTGGCTGGGGCTGTCCTGGTGAAGTAGCTGGTACTGCAGCTGCTCTGTTTGGACCCTAGTACTTTCCAGGCACAGAAGCTGCGAGTCATTTTTGTTTTTTAAATCACCCAAGCCCTTCCCAGGAAGAAGCTGCCAAGAGTGACTGCCAGCTCAAGGTTCTACCTCACCCCTGCAGTGCTTGACCGGACACTGGCAGCAAGGACTACAGAGGGACAGCAGCAAGAGAGCCAGAGGCTTAAACGTAAAACCTCTAACTCTAAGACTCTTAGAAAATGCAGGAGACACCCTTATGGAAATCAGGTGAGGCAACCAGTTCCTGGTCAAAACCCCAGGTGTCCATGCCATAAGAGGAGAGGGTAGGCATGTGGGACCTCATTAAACTGAAAGCTTCTGCAAAGCCAAAAAACCATCAAGAGAGTGGGAAGACAGCCCACAGAATGGGGAAAAATATTTGCCAACTGTATGTCTGACAAAGGCCTAACATCCACGATCTATAACGAACTCAAATGTGCTGAAAGGAAAACAAAACAAAACAAAAAAACAGCCCCAATAAAAGGTGGGTAAAAGACATGAATAGACACTTCTCAAAAGGAGATATGTGGGCAACCAACAGACACATGAAAAGATGCTCAGTCTTACTCATCATCAGAGAAATGGAAATCAAAACCACACTGAGATACTACCTAACTTCAATAAGAATGACCGTCATTAATAAAACAAAAAACAACAGATGCTGGCAATAATGCAGAGAAAAGGAAACACTTCTACACTGCTGGTGGGAATGCAGACCAGTTCACTCTCTGTGGAAAACAGCATAGCAAATTCTAAAAGAACTAGAAATTGACCTTCCATATGATCCAGCAATCCCCCTACTGGGAATATGCCTAGAGAAACTGAAAGCACTCTACAAAAAAGACACCTGCACACGCATGTTTATTGTTGCACTATTCACAATAGCAAAAACATGGAACCAACTGTGCTGCCCATCGAAACTGAACTGGATTTTACAAATGTGGTACAGATACACAATGGAATATTACTCAGCCATAAAGAAGGACAAACATAGGGACTTCACAGCAACTTGGATGAATTTAGAGTCAATAATACTCAGTGATCTATCACAGAAACAAAGAACAGAATACTACACGTTCTCACTCATAAGTGGACCCTGAACATTTACCATAATACTATAAGAAAGGGATTGGCAGTCGTGGGATACTGTCAGGGGGCGGGAGGACACAACATCAATAAGGGTACTTAATCTCAAACCAGGCAAAGTGGGGACCAAAGGGAAGCCCAAACTTTACTTGTACAATGTCCACTTGTATGCCTAATCCTGAATTGTACTTCACAACCTAAAAAAAAAAAAAAAGAATAGACTATCTATTTATATGCCAGCACATTACCAAAGACAAATAAAAATATATTTAACTAAGTAAGCTCTGTACCTCTCCTGCCCACATACACAAAAATGAGTTATTGTTGTCTTGTGGTAATAGCAATATGTATAGGAACACGTGAAATTTTCACGTAGTGTTTAAAATGAGTATGGAAATGATTGTCTTTATATTAGAGTTGCAAAATATGGTCGTTCTGCTAATTTTTACATCTGTAAGTAAAAAGAAAACATTAGTCATAAATTCAGAGGTGGTTTTAATCCTGACTCATTCTGGGCTACAGATTGGGTTGTATTACTTTTTGACTTAGGTTTTAACTATTTAAGTATGAGGAGCTATTTCTAATGAATGTATTTTTGTGTTTTTCTTCTCTTTCATATAGTCAGGAGTTGGTATCTAACGCTGAGGCTGTTCACAACGTTAACTCAAATAAAATGAAACAAGAAACACTTTAAAACACACAAAAAATCAGCAGATAAGACAAATAAAAATTTTAAATCTTCTTTAATGCTTGAATGGGAAATACCCTCGTGCATAACATCGAGCAATATCATACTTAATCTAGGTTACTTATTTAGAAAAACAAAATCTAAAATTTCCTCAATTTTGCAACACAGAATTTGAATACAAGAGGACTACGTAATAGAAAATAAAGAAAAGAATAAAGGAGAAAATGAAATTTAAAATTAAATTTAAAAATTGAAATACAATGAAAGTCATTCTAATCGAGTTTGAGCATAGAAACACATATGTCTGTATCGTTATTATATTCCAGTTAGTGAACACTTTCCAAAAACTTTCTTCACATTTTTGGTAATCCATCCCTCAGTCTTTTCTCTCTGTGTGGAATTCAAAGAACTATTTCTAACCATACATTAGACCTTTGGATATATTCCCACAGACCCTTAGGATCTATTCGTTTTCTTTCCTTTTTGATTTTTTGTTTCTGTTCTTCAGACACAATAAATTTTATTTATCTATCTTTAAGTTTCCTGACTGTCTGCTATCCTCATTATACTCTTGCGCATGTCAGTAATTTTTTATTTCAGATCATGCATTTTTTCAGTACTAACATTTTTCCTATTTTTAAAAAAATCGTTTGTATTTCTCTGCTGAAATTTTCTGTTTTCATTTATTTCCCCTTCTCGCCCCTTCTCGGACTCTCTCCCCTCCACTGCTCCCACCTTGCGCTGCAAGCCTGCCCTGTCTTCTTTCTGTGGTTCCCAGGCAGGAAAAGGGGTCAAGGATCTACTAGAATTTGCCCGCTGTGTCCTCTGCAACTGTGGCCTTGGGGCAGAGCCATAGGAGGGAAAAGACCCGAGCACCTTCCCACCACGGGGGTTGCTTAGCCATGTGTGACTCCCTCCCACAATACCTGGCTTTGTTTATTTATTTTTCTGCATTTTCAGGTGGTTGTCTTCTATTTGTGTTGTACTCAGTGGGAGGGGTCAGTGATAGAGAATTTACACCACCATAGCAGAATCTGAACATCTCAGGAGTATTCATTTTTGTTTTATTTATTTATTCATGTATTACCCATTAAAAAATGTTTTTTATGTTAAAGTCGTGGGGTACAATTCAGCGTTAGGTATACAGGTGTTCATTATCCAGGTACCCTTGCTGATGAGGTGTGCCCCTGCCGCCCCCGTCCCCTGGCAGTTTCCCACTACTGCCAATCCCTTTCTTACGATATTACGATCGTTGTTCAAGGTCCGCTGATGGGTGAGAGCATGTGATACTCGGTTCTTTGTTTCTGTGATACATCACTCAGTATTCTGGCCTCTGTGTCCACCCAAGTTGCTGCGAAGTTCATAATTTTGTCCTTCCTTATGGCTGTGTAATATTCCATCGTGTGCATGTACCACATTTTTTAAAATCCTGTCCTCTTTCGTTGGGCAGCATGGTTGGTTCCATGTTTTTGCTATTGTGAACAATGCTGCAAGAAATATGCGTGTGCAGGTATCTTTTTCAAAGAGTGATTTGAGTTCCTCCGGGTATATTCCCAGTAGGGGATTGAAGGGTCATATGGGAAGTCGATTAGAGGCTGGGTGCGGTGGCTCAAGCCTGTCATCCCAACACTGGGAGGCTGAGGTGAGATGATTGCCTCTCCCCAGGGGCTCGAGACCAGCCTGGGCAACTTGGTGAGACCTCGTCTCTACAATAAATAAAAAAAATCAGCCGGGCATGGTGGCGCACCTATCGTTCCAGCTACTTGGAAGGAGGCTGAGGCGGAAGGGTCGCCTGAGGCCAGCAGGTCGAGGCTGCAGTGACCGTGAGTGTGCCACTACACGTCAGCTAGATGATAAAATGAGACTCTGACTCAAAAGCAAAAAACAAAAAAACAAAAAACACCCCCCTCCCATTTTAGATAGGGGAAATAAAAGTTTTGTGGAAAGACTATTATAGTCTGACCAAGTTCTTATGCCCAGTGCCCAGAAAAGCCAATACACTGACAGCAGCAGTCATGACCACAGAGAAACAGTTTAATATCCCAAAGCAGCTGAGGAAGACAGAAGCTATTTCTCGAATCCACCTCTCAAGAGTCTTAAGTGAGGGGTTTTTAAGGGATAGCTTGGCTGGCAGGGAGCTAGGGAACAGGTGATGCCGATGGCTGAAGTCATGGGAGAGGGAAGTGTCAAACTTGTCTTTATGTGTACAGCCAGTGTCCGAGAGGGTGGTCACAGGACGGTTAGAGTCATTTCCTTGGTATGTGTCCCAGTCTGGGTGGGATCTCGGGTCCATCAGAGTTCAATACGAAAAACATCTTTCCCCCCATTCTTAGGTCTTATAGTAGATGCTATCAACAAGTCCCATGACCACTGGCTACGGATCCCTGGGCAGTAAGCCATTACAGAGGTAGTTTTAGGAGGAAGGTGTGACAGAGATGGAATTTTGGAGATTAGAGCTGCTCGTGCTGAATCAACTTCATGATGCCATCAAAGAGATCTGTACAACCTTAGACGTGTTGTTTATATTTAAGGGAAAATATATTTAGCAATCTTGTGGGCAGCTTCCCACATCCCTGGAGTCAGGACATGAAGATAATCAATTGCTGTCGATGGAAATGGATGTGTAACCAGTCATGCAAGGGGGAGAATGGGCTTGGATTGAACAGATTTGCTAATTTCTAACCACCGCTGAAGCTTTGCAGAGTTCAGGTCTCTTCCACAGAACCCCATGGCCCTGTATTATTTTGACATAGGTGGTTCCGATCACTGGAATTTTGTCTTTAAAAAATAATTACCTGTAGCTTTAAACACATTTGTTCAACCTTTCAAGAGGCTTTCAGGTTGAAGATTTGGGGACTCTTTAGGTTTATTTAAGAATAAAGCACCGAGTGAAGTTGAAATGTCCACCTGGAAATAGGTTTCAGGGGACCATTTGGTTGTCCTTGATACTTTTCAGTTCCGTTCCTGGACACATGCCTAATAGTTCGATTATTGCATTTCCCCAGGCCTTGATTATTTCCTTTGTATGGAAGATAAGCAATCAGAATAATGTTCTTGAGGTTCCTTAGCAAAGATATGAGGGGCTTGGGGGCTGTTTTCTAATGATCTGATAATAGTTTAACCATGATGTGTGAAGTGTTTCAACAGAAACTGCTTATTGCCTCCAGTCTCCTTAAAGAAATCAGATTCTGCTTTTCTTAATTTTCATAACTGCTGTTAATCTAACACTGAGCTAAGTTTGGATACAAAGTAACAGTAGATGAGAGCAATTGACTCTATCAGCCCTTTTAAAATGCTTTTCATTTAACAAAACACCCATGAGCATTCAGCCACATAGTAGGTTTAATAAATAGTCACTGTGCAGCATCTCTGAAAATGATGGAATGACTCTGGTTGCCTCTCTCTGGGGGTTGCAGGGAATTCTACAGTGACGTGTGCGGTGCTCAGCTCACAGATTGCTTCCCCCGAAGACTGAATGGTTCTTACAAAGAGCTGGCAATGTGACTCTCCAGGTTCTCTGGGCAGCCTTTCTTCTCACAGCTCAAGACTTGGCTCTGGCCTCCCGAAGTTAATTGCAGCCGCCAGCCTTTCCTGCATAGCCAGCTGGTTTTTATGGTCAGAGGAGATCAACAGAGCCTCAATAGGGGATCTATTTCTGGGCTCTGAAAGGGCCTCTGTGCTGCTGGTTGAGGGAAAAATCATCCAACCTCCCTCGAGGAGCGCCCGGGCGAGGTCTCGGGGCTCTCCTCTTCAAATGGGCACTTTCTGTACCCAATTTAAATAGCAGATAGGCTAAAAGAAATACAGAAAGTCTACAAGTATGACATCATGTCTAACTTGGCAAACCAATATTCTAATTTAGCAAGCTCATATGCGATCATTCAGTGTTGAATTAATGGCCAGGATGGGAAGCATATTAGTCTCGGGCCATAGTTGCGACCCAACAGTTGTCAGTAACGTTCTCTGGGTCAAGAGTGATTTACCGCTGGGTGTGATGGCTCACGCCTGTAATCCCAGCACTTTGGGAGACCAAGACAGCAGGATTGTTTGAGTCCAGGAGTTCGAGACCAGCCTAGGCAACATAGCGAGACTCGTCTCTACAAAAAGTAATAATAATAATAATAATAATAACTGGGCATAGTTGCGCGTGTCTGTAGTCCCAGCTACTTGAGAGGCTGAGCCCAGGAACTGTGGTGAGCTGTGGTCCTGCCACTGCATTACAGCCTGGGTGACAGAACGAGACACCCACTCAAAAAAAAAAAAATCCCCTTCAGTGAATACTACAGATGGACAGATGGACAGTGTGCATTTATTCCCGCTGGGTAGCTGCTTAAACAAAATGTAACTTTATAAGATTGTGAAAGAGGTTTATAATTGCTGAAGTTTGATTTTGTTACATGTTATTGGTCATATGATTTGTTACATATGTTTCATTTGTTTTATATACTATATATACTTATGTATATAATATACAATGTTAGCAATCTGGTTCCTCCCTATGAGACTTGAGCACCTGATCTAAGACAGAGCACCCATAGGAGGCAGTGGAATCCAGGTTTTTAGACTCCTGGTTTGATGCTCATTTCACGACCCCAGCCCACCTTATTTATGTGATGTAAGTTTCTTGATCAGAAATGCAAGTCAAGAACAAAACCCTTGGTGCCAATAGTAGCATTAAGAATAAGTATCTTCTCTTTTACAATGATTTTACAGCTGAAAAGAAATAGCCTTGTCAATAAGCAATGGACTATTAAGATAATTTTTCGCTAGTATCAACTGATTACATACAAATGCATACTGTAGAAGGAGACAGAAAAATTTAATTTCAGCTCCAAGAAATAAATGTGCAGCTCAAATGGTTTTCTAATCAAGTAGAAACTGTCTATATCGCTATTCAACAGCTATTTAGATGCATTTACATTAGTTAGGATCACCTTCACAAATAGGAGGGTGCTTTTATTTATTTATTTATTTTTGAGTCAGAGTCTCACTCTGTCGCCCAGACTGGAGAGCAGCGGCCGCTCCCGGCCACCACAGCCTCGACCCACTGGGCTCCGGCGATCCTTCCGCCTCAGCCTCCCGAGTCGCTGGAACTACAGGCGCGTGCTACCATGCCCGGCTGATTTTTTTGATTTATTGTAGAGATGAGATCTCGCCAAGTTGCCCAGGCAGGTCTCGAACCCGCGGGCTCAGGCCATTCACTCACCTCAGCCTCCCAAAGGCGCGGGATGACAGGCTGAGCCACCGAGCCCGGCTTTTCTCAGTTTTTACTTCCTCTCTTCCTCCCCGCTTTGTAGAGCTCATCTTAAGGGTCAGGACCTGTGTCCTGTTGGAGATAATTGTCTTGCTTGGGAGGAACACGTAGACTTGAAAAGGGAACGATGAAAAATGCTGTAGTGGGTTGTATGGTGTCTTCCCCCAACTAATGTTCACTGGAACCTCAGGTTGTGGCCTTATTTGGAGATGGGGTCTTTGCAGATGTATTACAGTATTTAAGTTAAGGTCTGCATTCTGCTAGGGCTGCCATAACAAAGTCCCACAGACCTCATGCTTAAACAACAGAGAGTTGTTCTGGAGGCTAGAAGTCCAAGCTCAAGGTGTCGGCGGGTTTTTTTCTTCCAGGCCTCTCTCCTGGGCTGGCAGCTGGCTGTCTTCTCCCTGTCTTAGACAATCTTTTCTCTTTGTGCACCCATGTCATAGTCTCCTCTTTTTATGAGGACACCAGTCATATTGAATTAGGACCCACTCTTATGATCTAATCTTACTTTAATCTCCTCTGAGAAGGTACCATCCCCAAGTACAGTCACGGTCTGAGGTTCTGGGCAGTAAGATTTCAACACATGAACTTGAGGAGAACACAGTTCACCGAACACAATCACACTGGAGAAGGCTGGGTCCTAACTGCAGTGACTGAAGTGAAGGGATGATACTAGAAGTCAAAGAATGCCAAAGATTGCTGGCAACCACCGGGAACCAGGAGAGAGCATGGAACAGATTCTCCTTCAGAGCCTCCAGAAAGAACCAAACCTACTGACCCTGTGAATTCAGACTTCAGGCCTCCCTGGGAGAGAATACATCTCTATAGTTTTAACCCAGCCAGTTCGTAGTAATTTTCTACTGCTGTCCTGGAAAACGAGGACTCGTGATTTGCAGAGTCCTTTACAGAGGCGGCCATGGTGATGTGCCCTGGATGGTCTGGGCGGGGTGGCAGCCCGCAGGGGAAAACGCTGGGTCTGAGGGCGATGGAGAAATAGGAGTTAGGGAGGGGAAGAGGAAGAGACCCAGCCTGTGCGAAAGTACAGCAGCCTGGCCGGGCCTGCGCGGGTTGGAGGAACGCTAAAACTGAACAGTTCTAACTAACTTAATTTCTTTATTTTTTTAATTTTTATTTTTGAGTTGGAGTCTCCCTCTGTCGCCCAGACTGGAGTGCAGTGGCCGCTCCCGGCCACCGCGGCCTCGACCCGCTGGGCTCCGGCGATCCTTCCGAGTAGCTGGAATTACAGGCCTGTGCTACCACGCCCGGCTGATTTTTTTGATTTATTGTGGAGATGAGGTCTCGCTGCCCAGGCGGGTCACGAACCCGCGGGCTCAGGCCATCCACTCACCTCAGCCTCCCAAAGGCGCGGGATGACAGGCTGAGCTACCGAGCCCGGCTTCTAACTAACTTTAAAGAGAGGTTGCACAGACCCAAACTTAGGAGTTGAGAGACCTTCGCGATTACCTGTGGACTCCTTCATTTCAGATCCAAGTCTGGGAAGGAATGTGGCTCACCCAAAATCACAGAGCTAATTAATGCAGGAGGTCAAGATAGGAATCCAAGTGTCCTAAACCTTCGCTGAGTACTCTCCACTAGACCAAGGAGGGACCCTGGCCTTTTCCTAAACACACAACGTGTGTCTCATACCCCAGGAGGTGCTCAGCACATGTTTGCTGAAAAAGCAGTTATCTGAATAAATACTGTTGAACACATTTTCAATGAATGAATGAATGTCAGAGAGAAGACACCTGGCATTGTACCACGTGCTTTCAGACACAGTCGTATCTGGTGGGAGCCCTCCCAATGTCCTTTTAGAGCGATGGATGTCAAAAGACAGTTTGGGTGACCTGCCTCAGAGTCCTGGCTAATGAGAGAACTCTGAGCAGCAGTGTAGCCTTGTGACTCAGCTCTTCTTGGGCCCTGGTTCACATCTCAGCTCTGCCCCTTGCAGATTCTGAGACCAGGCACGTTATTCAGTTTCAGCAATGTTAACAAATAACGCAGATGGTGGTAGTTCTTACAGTTTAGAGTGGACCAGGATACCTTAGTGTAGTGGCAAGAAACTTGCCTTTTGGGATTTGAATCAGATTGGGATGGCAACTCTGTTCTGACTTCCCTTTCCTCATCCCTAAAATGGGCATAATAATTAACTCTTAGAGTTGGGAGGCTTGAACAGGAAAGTTATACACAACGTGGCAGGTTTCTACTCAGGCAACTCCGTAAACTAAATTCTGGCCAGGCAGAACTGCAATGGTTTGCGAGTGTCCCATCTCTGAGCCTGGTGGCTTTTAGGGGACTGTTATATTTCCACCCCCATGGGGCTCCCCCCGGTTCCTGGAGGGCCTCTTTCCTGTCCAACCTTCTTAACTTTCTTCGGTCGTTCCTACCTCTCCTCCCTTTTATCACCTCCCGTTCCTTTTCTTTGGGGTTACATTTTTAATGGGATGTAGAAAATAGATCAGCTGGGTGTATGAAAAGTGAACTGGCAAATGGACGACGCAGCCGGGACACTTCAGGTCACTGTTTTCTCATCTCTCCATAGATTAATTCAATGTGAAAATTTGATTTCCTCAGTGTGGCGATTCCTAAAAGTTCTAAAAATCGACCTTCCATGTGACCCCGCAATCCCCCTACTGGGAATATACCCGGAAGAACTCAGGTCACAACGCACACGTATGCTTGTTGTAGCGTTGTTGACCACAGCAAGAACATGGAACCAACCGTACTGCCCATCAAAAGCGGACTGGATAAAAAAAAAAAATGTGGTACATATACACAATGGAATATTACGCAGCCATAAAGAAGAACAAAATCATGAACTTTGCAGCAACGTGGATGAAATTAGAGTTTATAGTACCGAGTGATCTCTCACAGAAACAAAGAGCTGAGTACCACGTGTTCTCACTCATAAGTGGACCTTGAACAGCTACCGTATTACAGTAGGAAAGGGGTTGAAAGTAGTGGGAAATTGCGGGGAGGGGGCTGGGGGGCGGGGACCTGGGATTGACAGTAGTTGATATCCGCTTGGGCAACGGGGGGCACACCTCATCAACAAGGGTACCT
The DNA here is from genome assembly GCF_000164805.1 of Carlito syrichta. Lineage (NCBI taxonomy): Eukaryota > Metazoa > Chordata > Mammalia > Primates > Tarsiidae > Carlito > Carlito syrichta. The sequence continues at coordinate 1,140,574 of NW_007252251.1, read as the reverse complement.
GCACAATGAACATTTGTAGACCTGACCCTGAATTGTACCCCACAATTTCAAAGTTAAAAGAGAGAGAGAAAAAAAGAATATTTAGAATCACTTGTTGTACTATTTTGAAATATATGACACATTATTATTGACCATAGTCACCATAATGTGTAATAAACACCAGAACCACGCCGGGCTCGGTGGCTCAGCCTGTCATCCCGCGCCTTGGGAGGCTGAGGTGAGTGGATG